>NC_048596.1:156688158-156916396 GCF_003668045.3 Cricetulus griseus
AAGAAAGGGTAGGACCCAACAGACATGCTCATACCTGCTTTCTGTCTCAAATTCCAAATTAACCTCAACTTTCTCAAGAATCGTATTGGCTATAAGTAGTATGTGTTCTCTTTTTTTATATGGCATATCAACACAATTTTCTTTGGTTATTCCTATTAATTGCTGTATTTCAGGAGAAACTGCATTAGCTCGTTTATTCATGCCACCTACTTTGTATAAAACAGGCCGTGAGGGGTGCAATGGCAGTGGTGTGCAGACTGTTGATGGTTTTGAGTTCAGTGCTCGAATCAAGGTTAATAAGCTGTTAGAAGCTGGCGGTGTAGCTTCAGACCAATAATATCACCCGGTGCTGCCACTTGCTGTAACATATACAACTAGAACACAAAACATCCAGGTTTCAGCCCCAACTGTGTGTGTGTGTGTATGTGTGTGTGTGTGTGTGTGTGTGAGAGAGAGAGAGAGAGAGAGAGAGAGAGAGAGAGAGAGAGAAGTGGGGGGGTGGGCATGCGGGCATGCATGGATGTTGAAGGCTGACATGTGTCTTTGTCCATTACTCGCCATCATTGTTTTTTAGAGACAGGTTCTTTCACTGAACCTGGAATGCACTTCTTTGGAAAGCTTAGCTGGCTGGTGTGTGCCAGGGACCCTCATGTCTTCACCTGCTTAGTGCTGGCATCACAGTCGCAGGACACTGCCCCTGGCTTTTTATGTAGGCGCTAGGGATCCAAGCTCAGGTCCTCATGCTTATTTGTCTAGCATGTTACTGTCTGAGCCATAATTTTTGGTCCTAAATTTAGAGTATCTTCTAACACACACACACACACACACACACACACACACACACACACACGAGGCAGTATAGATGAAAGCCTAACTCTTTGAAGTATCATGGGACCAAAAATTGTGAATGTCAAAACCACCTGATTGCCCAGTGCCTCAGAATGCATATGTATCAGTTTTTCTGCCGGTGTGTGTGTGTGTGTGTGTGTGTGTGTGTGTGTGTGTGTGTGTGGTTACACCTGTCTCGATTCCCATAATACTTGAGGTAGTTCATTGCTCAAGCTAATCTTTGCTGTTTTCAGTGACTCATTGAAGGGATCATCAAGTTCGAATGCTGATGCGAATAATGAGAGGGAGTAACAGGCATTTTACAATCTATTGAGAGGCAAGCATGAGCATAGCCAATAAAAATGTCTATGCAAATGGTGTTCTGCTTAAATCAGTCAATGAACACAAGAAGCGGGTTGCATGCATTTCCAAAGATGCACTACAAATTAACAAACAAACAGACAAACAAATGTAGTGGTTAACAGACTGAAGAGACAACCAAGTCCCCAAGTGCCCTGTTAGGTCACCCCCCCAACCCTAGATCCCTCATTCTGCTGCATCTTGTCATGCAAATCAGCCGTGCAATTCTAAAGGTCTGAGCTGAAGGGGATTCCCTGCAAATGATGGCAGTGTGACTTGTGGACCACTTCATGGCGTCAGAGAGAATCCAGGCTCAGGATGCATATAGTTTTCTCTGCAGGAATACCACTTATCAGATGGATACAACACAACACAACAGTGCAGCATGAGGTAGAATTTAGGCTGGCAAGTCCTCATGGATGTGTTCTCACAAGTACCCAGTCTTGGGAATGAGTGAGGACTCGGGGATGGTCACAGAGAGAAGTTCCCACGAAGGCAGGGAACGGAGGTTACGCTGAGACACAGGAGTCATCGTTTCTGTTTGTAATCTTGAGACTGCAGTCTGGCTGGGTGGTGTTATATAGAATTATTAATGGCTTTGCATGAACAATGACTTTCACATGGGGCTCCCTTTGACCTTTCCAGATCTCTGAGGGTCTTTGATGTATTTGGAGACATTTGTGTGTCTCACAAACCAAAATGTGCCGTGAGTGGGGAGAAGTCTGGAATGCTACCAGATAGCCCTTATTGCACAGGGCAGTCACCATGACTTGACTGACAAGTTCCCCGGATCCTGGACTCAGTAGTCCAGAGGTTAGAGCCCTGACTTGAAGGCTCTGGCAGTACAGGATGGTTGGCCCTCTGAGGGATGTTAGGCAATTTTACTTTTGCAGAATGCTTTGAGATCTTTGGATAAAAGTTGCTGTGTACGTTTTGTAAAACTCATGTTGCTACATGCTTTCAGGCTTCAGGGAGGCTTTTGGCAAGGTCTGACTCAGCTTATTCCCAAATTTTAAAGATGTTTTCTCTTCCCTCCTCTCCCCTCCCTTTTTCTCCTTCCCTCCCTTCCCCTCTCCTCTCCTTTCCTTGGGATGCTCTATCTATCTATCTATCTATCTATCTATCTATCTATCTATCTATCTATTAACCTGAGTGTGGCACAGGCATGTGTGGCTACTTGTAAAGTCCCCAGATAAAGGTCAAATGTCTTCCTCAATTGCTGTCCACTTTGTTTTTTCACACAGGGTCTCTAAACTGAAGCTGGAGTTTAATAATTGGCAAGCCTGGCTAGCCAGTGAGCTGCAGGGACCCACCTGTCTGCACAGTGCTGATGTTACAGGCTTCCCACCACGCCTGGTTTTGTGGGGGTGCTGGTAACATGAACTCAAGTCTTCATGCTTGTGTGGCAAATACTATTTTCTTAAGGCAAGGTCTCATAAGGCCCAGGCTAGCCTTGAACTTCCCATGTAACCAAGGATGACTTTAACCTCCTGATTTTCTTGCCTCTGTTGCCTGAGCTCTGGGATGACTGGCATGTGTTACCATGCTCTGTTTATGTGGCAGTGGAGTCTGAACCCATGCCTCCTACATGTTGGGCAGGCACTCTACATCTCCAAGTCCACGTTGTTTGAATGTTGAAACTTTGATCCTGCACCATCCTATTATATGTCATCTCTAGCATATTATCACAAGTCTCAGAGAGAACAGTCCACACTTGGAACCCCAGGACCAGCTGCTCTGACAGCTCAGCCACATGTAAAGTTAGAGCAATACACCCGAGTTCCAGGGTCCTCTTTCTCTGTTCCGGGGAAATTCTCTTCAGTAGCCCCTCCGGGTCACACAGAGATTGATGAAGAAGGGCAAAAACAACTTCCAGAGTAGATACTTTCTAGAGTCATATTTATTGTTTCTAGAATCATCTAGAAAAAAATACCAGCCATGCGGACAATAGTTTTAAACCAATCCTGCTTTGGACTTAGGTTGGTTATTTCCTTTCAGCAAAGCTTGTCAAAATGCAAGTGTGTCCCATGCAGTTGGCCTGAAAAGCAGGTCTGTGTGTAGGGTTGCTTTGACTTAGGTGGATACTAGACCAGATTCAATGGGCTGGGAATCTGGAGAAATAACTCATCTTCAGGGACAGGTCGTGCACTCAGAATGTGGGAAATAGCTTCCTGATGGAAAGGTCATTTGACTGAAAAGGACATTTGATTGGAAAAGAAAAAAAAAAAAACAACCACTGGAGATCAGGTGAAGACACAAAATTTCTAACTACAAAAAATTGATTTTGGCTAAGGAAACTCTACCTTATTGTCCATAGAAGAGCATTCTGCCAGCTGTGTTAATATCTTTCCTCTCTCCCTCCCTTCCTCCCTTCCCTCCCTCCCTCCCTCCCTCCCTCCCCCTCCCTCCCTCCCTTCTTTCCTTCATTTTACAGGATCTCATCTAGCCCAGGCTGACCTTGCTATGTAGTCTAAAATGACCTTGTACTTTCAATCCCCCTGCCTCCATCTCCTGAGTTCTAGGATTACAGGTGTGTACCTCCGAGCCTGGGATTGGTGCTGGAGATTGAACCGAGGGCTCTACGCATGAGGCAAGCATGCATACTGCTTGTATAGCCAAGGATGACTCTGAACTCCTGATTCACCTTCATCCACCCCAAGTGCTGGAATTATAGGTGTGTTCCACCACACCCAGTTCATGTTGTATTGGGATTAAATCCAGGGCATCAGGCATGTTAGGCAAGCACTATACCAACCGAGCTACTGAATTCTATCCCCCGCTATATTACATTAGTTTAACACATTCCTGTAGTGGATGTTAAAAGTCCTAACAACATCACAAGCTGGAAGGCACCACTGGGAAACTCCAAAAGCACCAATCAAGAGGGGACTCAGAGTCAGTAAGCTCCTAAGCTACTTAGTTGGGAGCCACAAGTTGGCTGTCAACCTTTGAGTTCTGTGGGATAGATGTTTCTCTAGACTTTTTTTTCTTCGATGCTTGAAGGGCATTATGGGAATGCAATTGTCTCAGAGTGATGACACTAACATTATGAATAATGCTTGGGGGCTAGACGATGCTGGGAACTGGCTGTTAGATTCCCAGAACGTTTTACATAATGAGGTCGGGATGCCAGGCCAGCAGAGTGACTGTTGAATGGAAGCAAGCCGCAGAAAGCATGGAAGGGACACATCAGAAATGAGCTATTCAAACAGAACTCTACAAGCACTCTGCTATTGTGTTTGTGGTGTTCCCTTTGCCTAACTTCATTCCTAAATTCAGCCTGAAAGTGATCTTTACTGCTGTTAAGTGTGCTTTCTCATCCTAACTTGCTGTCCCTGTTCTCAGTCATGGCAGAAACCCGAAGATTGTTGAGAAGCCAGCAGTTGCATCTCAGCTCTCTGGACTTTTGTTCTATAAGTGAAAGAATGGAATGAAGTAACAAAGAGAAAAAAAAAAAAAAACCAACACGACCTCGTTGCTAGCACATTAAGGTAGTAGTCAGGTCTTTAGGTACAAATTGGGGGATTTGTTATGTGTGTGGTGAGTGTACTTGTTAGTGTCTGTGCACCCACACACACTCTGTGTGTGTGTGTGTGTGTGTGTGTGTGTGTGTGTGTGTATGTGTGCATGTGGAGGTCAGAGATCGATGTTGGGTGTCCAGGCCCCCTCCCCTTTTCAAGATAGGGTTTCTCTGTGTAGCCCAAAAATTACTCCATAGACCAGACTGCCTTAAACTCAGAGATCTGCTTGTCTCTGCCTCCCAAGTGCTGGGGTTAAAGGCATGTGCCACCATCCCTGTCTGGGTGTCTTTTCTCAATGGAACACCATCTTTTATTTCTGAGACAGAATCTCTCACTGAACCTGTAACTCATTGATTTGACTAGACTGGCTGCCCAATGAGCCTCAGGGATCCAATTGTTTCTGCCACTTCGGGGCACCACTGTACCTTTTCCTGTGAGTGTTAGGGATCTGAACTTAGGTTCAGATGTTTGCCATGCAGACACTTTAGTGACTGAGCCATCTTTATAGGAAAGACTGGGGAGATGTGCAAGAGTATTGATTAACGCCACAGTCAGTAAGAGTAATGTCTATTAACATTTTCAAAACTTTCTACCAGCTAGTTATGAGGCCAACAGTATGTGGCAGAGACCAAAAAGCTTTATTCTAAAAGACCAAGTAGTAAATACACTAGGCTAACTGGCCTCTTGATCTCTTTAGCAACTATTAAACTCTCACTTAGTATGAAAGCAGCTGCAGACAGTATAGATGGGCTGTGTGCCAATAAAACTTTATTCATGGGGCCATGGATATAGCTCAGTTGTTATAGTGCTTGCCTGCCATGCGTGATACCCTGGATTCAATCCCAGTACCACATGATCTGGGTGTGGTGGTACACTCCTGTAATTTCAGCACTCAGGGCGGGGAGTCCAGGTAAACCAGGAGTTAGTTCAGTCATCCTTGGCTACGTAGACAGTTCAAGGCTAGCCTGAGATACACGAGATGGTCTCAAAAAACACAAAACAAGAAATTTTTAAAAACCCACAATAAGGAATAAGGACTGAAAATTGGTTTTCATGTAATTTCCACAAGGCACAAAATAGTTTTCTTCTTTTTTACTTTTCAATAATTCAAAAATGCAAAGCCCACTCCCAGTGTGCATTTGGTGAAGCACATAGCCAATTTGTCTTATGGGCTGTCAATTACTGACTGCTGGTACCAGGGAAACTACAGAGACTTTGGAATTAGACAGAATGGGGTTAAAGTATAGTCCCACTTAACCTTTAGCAAGTTGCTTGACTTGCCCGGGGAAGATCCCCTTTGTAAGCTTCAGATCCCTCGTGTGGAAACTGAGGATGCAAAATCTCCCACCAATGGTTACTACAGAGATTAAAAAGATGACATGGGTCTGAGAGGATGGTTCGGTAGGTGATGTGTTTGCTGCACAAGGCTGAGGACCTGATTCAGATCCCTGACATGCACATAACATGTCTGTAACCCTACCATCAGGGGTAGGCGGAGACAGATGGATCCACAGAGCTCTCCGATCAGGTAGCTAGCCGTGGATGAGCACTGGATTCAGGTGGAGACCTGGTCTCAAATGATAAGGTGGAGAGTTGTGTGGAATTGACTTCCGGCCTCTGCGTGCACAGAGGTGCTCTAGCACAGACATACACTTCACATGCACACACAGAAAATGCCTGCATTCTGCTCTCCTTCAACAAATAGTAACAAGATGATTAAATAAAAATCTTCCTAGCTCTGTGGGCCGTGTCATTGTCACTCACATTTGCAGTGGTAACATACCTAGGTCTGAATCTTTGAGGGTGACATAGGCCAAATTGTTCAAAGCTCTGTCACTAGGTTTTTTTCCATCTGAATCCTCTTACATTGCTCCAGGTAGAAACTTGTCAAGTTCAAGGTGTAGTTTATTCCCAAGTGTTGTGTTGCAGGTTGGTCCTCCATGTTGGATGGAGCTGGTAGGACAAGGAAGATTCTTTGGTTTTGCTCTGGGGTAGAGCAAGAAGTGGTTGTGAACGTGATGCCTGGTGGCTTTGTCGAGATTGTGTAAGCAAGCACTCAGAGAAACACTGCCCCAATAAGTCCCTGCCTCAGAGCCTCTAAGTCACAAGCCTTTCTCCTGAATCTCTGAAAGTAGCTTCCCAAGAGAGATTCCTGTCTCAAAAAAATCAATGTTTAGCCAACTGAACTTAGCAACTTAGCTAGACTTCCATTGGAATGACTTGCTCACAGGAACCCAAGTCAGCGTCAATGGAGATGCTTGCACAGTCTGCTTAGCAAAGTACTCTTCACAACAGTCAAGGTAGAGAGTCAGTGTATGTGCCCATCCACGGAGAAAGAAAGTGTGGTATAAAAATATAACAGGGTACTAGTCAATCATTAAGAAGAACAAAATCACATCATTTACAGGAAAATTAATGGGGTCAGGGAGCTTCAGATCAAGTGAAATCAGCTAGATCCAGAAATCCCATGTTTTCTCATGTCTGGAGTGTGGGGGAGGAGGGGCATGAAAATAGAAGGGAGGAGACTAGAGAAAAGAAAGGGAATCGGAGACAGTCGCGATGCAAGGGTAAGAGAGGAGTGATATGACTGAAGCCCATCATGTGTGTGTGGAAGTATCCAAATTATCCCAGTATTTCACATTCTTTCCCTGTCTCTTCACCACTTGCTCTGGAGACCCAGATCTCAGTGAAATAACCTCTGCTTCAAACAATGAAGTGGCCATCTCCGGAGGAAAGAAAGATGCCAAGATTGACATCTGGCCTCCATACTCAGGCATACACATGTGTACAAATCACCACACAAAAAGTAACAGCGTTAAGGTGGAATGTTTGTAGGAGATCGTAAGTAACAGTCAGGATGAGAGAGGGTAATGGGGGAGAATATTATTAATAATTGATTATGTTGTGATGTGGCTGGGGGAAGAGTATGGTTCCAGCACATTATGTCATGATGAGGCTATGTCCCTCCAAGTATTTTCCAGGCTGAGCCTTACCTCCGAAGACTCCATTTTATAATCAGTTTTTTACTTCATTTTGAGGGAGAATAATGACTTCAGCCCCTGGGTGACCAGGAAACGTCACCCTCTGACGGGCACCACCCATTCCTACCCAGGACAGACTGATAAATGAATTATTCCTGGGAACAGAAAGGGAGCAATGGGAATGACGTAAAACTGGGGGGCACATCCATCAAACCAGGCCCAAGAATTTGTCAGACATGCCAGACCAAGAAAAAGAATATAACTCCCTCCCCTGGATCTCCCAAAGTGATGGACACCTAGCACCACATCAACCTGTCATCAGATACCTGGCATTTGTGACAAGGACTGACAAGCAGTAGGCACCTGGCTGTCCTTGGATTCATTTGGTCCTTTGCTGTTGATGTGGCCTATGTGACCACTTGTCCATCCACCTGTTCGCCAGTCTGGACTTGACCCATTTCCTGCTCTTGTATCTTGGTTAGACCCTTTGCCTCACAGCTTTGCTCTCAGGACCCTGACTCTAGCAGCTTCCAATGCAGCTACCTCCTGACACCGGCCTGGCACATTATCTTATCTATTTAGATTGTTTGCCTGAATCTGAAGCCTTCTGAATTCTGTACAGTATCTTTAACTTGTGTTCATACTGTATGAACACAGATAAATAGATATTACTCTGTGCTGTGCCATAAGAAAGTTGAGATTAATAATTAATGGAAGCCAGCCTGGTCTACATAGTAGGTTCCAGGACACTTAGGGCTATATAGAGAGCCCTGTCTTAAAGACAAAACAAAACAAGACAAAAACCAAAACAAATATTAGTAATTAAGAGTGGAATAAGAGCCGGGTGTCCGTGGTGCACACCTTTAATCCCAGCACTTGGGAGGCAGAGGCAGGCAGATCTCTGTGAGTTCGAGGCCAGCCTGGTCTCCAGAGCGAGTGCCAGGATAGGCTCTAAAGGTACAGAGAGAAACCCTGTCTTGAAAAACAAAAACAAAACAAACAAAACAAAACAAAAAAAGGAATAAGAGACTGTATTTGCCTCAGCCAAGCCACCAAGATATTTAGATTATATGACAAATTGCTCTCATTGAAATTGCTAAACCTTGTAAATTTATCTTTCTTTGTAAATTCTGACATTGTGTTTCTGGCATTGCATGTTCGTGACAATTATATGTATGAAATTATGAAGGAATGAATTTTGAAATAGGTATATTTAAAAGATACTATTATATATTATTAAACCAACAGTAAAAATCAAGAGCAGTGCTAGGAAATCCATAAAGAACAAAATTTCAAAGCTTTAGACAGACATAGGATTGATGACAGTGCTCTACCCCACCCTAAGGCCAAAGAAAGACTCACCATGCTGACCTAGTAGATCTTAAGTAGATTGAGACTCTGCAGGGGATTTCTCCCTGGGAGGCTTGCCTGAAGTTACAGAGCAATTAGAACATGGTGGAGAAGCTGAGCTGGCTCTGTAACAGCGTTTGCCCTTCCTTATCCATTACTCTTCTTCCTCCTCCTCTACCCTTGCTCATCTCTTCCCCTCTGTCTTCTGTCATTACTCATCCCCCCCCCCATTCCCCACCTACTCTGAGATAGGATCTCTTGTAGTCCAGCTGACTTCAAACTTACTGTGTAACCAAGGATAACCTCACACAGGAGAGCCTCCTGCCTCTATGCCCCAGTACTAGGGTTCAAAGCGTGGACCACCACACCCACACCCAAAATATGAGGAGCTAAGGAACAAATCCAGGACATTGTGTATCCTACCAACTGAACTACATCCCTGAACTAATCCCCTGCCCCTCAACTCATGTCTTTCTGTGCTCATTTCTCTCAGCTTTGAGCTGCTTGCGGTCTCTCTCTCAGCTTCTATAAGAAAAAATGATCAAAGAGTTATTTGACTTACAGTAACAGTGGTTTCCTGAAAGCCAATACTGACTCTGAAATGCCTTTCGGTGTTGGTGGTTTATACACTGCTAGCCTGAAGCCCGCATGATGACCTTTAGAGATTCCCATGGCTTTCGTGGCTGTGGAAGTCTTCCATTGTGGGAAACTGTTCTCTGTGAAAGTTGATAAACCACCCCAAGGCGAGGGATTCCCTTTAATCTATGGTGGCAATCTTTTAGTAAGTGCTGGCCAGTGCAGTGGGCCACTCCTCTGACTCCTGATGGTTAGCAGAACATCCCTCAGAGAGGATGTTTTCAAAGCAAACGTTTGAAGTAAGCACCGTGCATGTGGCGGCATCTGGCATTTATAATCAGAACAAAAGCTCCTTCCTCTTTCTTAATCTTTATCCCAGATGGGAGCATGGCTCCGTACCAAGAAAGTTCACAGTCTTTCTTCCCAGAGAAAGCTAAGCCAGAAGCATAGAATGCCACCGGGAAATGACCATGGGAATGTGGGTCATAGCTTTCAACCATTCCATGAAAAGTCTAAAGAACCATTGGGGACCTGATGTCTAATGTCAACTGTAAAGGGAAGCAATGGCACTAACACTGATTAATCCCAACCCGTTCTACAGCGGATGGTAAGGTGGATTACAGCGTGGGAGAATTTTTACTATTTCCCAGTGCTTAAAGCTGTGTTTGGCATCTTTGTTTGCAAACTGTGTATGATCATGGTTTCTTTCATGCAAAGTCTGTGCTTTAAAATAGTAAAACAAACATGTCATATATTTATCCACATGTTGTCCAAACACACACCCAGTGTTTCTGCGGTTGGCTTATGATTTGGGGTTTTCTGTATTTATTTATTTTTCTTTTAACATTGTGAATATCCTGTGCTGAGACACTAGAGTGAGAGAGCTGGGAGACATGGATCTTTTCAGACGATGAGAGAGACTCATGCCACTTCTTGCAGGCTCAGAAAAGTTCCTGTAGGGAATAGAGATGGATTTAAACAATATATAAAAAGAAATTTGTCTGAGGAAATGAAGGGAGGCCTTTTGTTTCTCTCCTCAGACAGATAAAGATTACTCATGTTCTTGGACAAACTGTAGTTAAATATAAGACAGAGGGACTACTGGAGTCATCTGTGGAGCTCAGTAAAACACACACGGGGGCAGAGATGTGGCCAAGTTGGTAAAATGCTTGCTTGGTATACATCAAGCCCTGGGCCTGAGCCTGGTACTATATAAACTAAGAGTGGTGGTGCATACCTGCCGTCCCAGCACTTGGGAGGGAGATCAGGTGGATCAGAAATCCAAGGCCAGACTGGGATCCGAGACCCTGTCTCAAAACACAACAGGGCCAAAGAGATGAGTCACAGGGTAGCCTTCAGGACTCACATGATGGAAGAAGAGAACCGACTCCTGCAAGTTGTCCTCTGACCTCTACTTAAGTGCTGTAGCAAGCTTACACACATGTGAGAACTCGTGCGAGTGCACACACACACACACACACACACACACACACACACACACACACATACACACTCACACACACTCACACACACATATACACACACACTCAACCAAACAACTACCCTTTCCAAAAAAAAAAAAAAAATCACACACACACAGCTCTGTCCCAACTCCTTGGTCAAGGTAAGGCTTGAGTATTTCCTATCTTCTTTCTTCCCACCCATAGTATTGCATTGAACCGACAGCCATGTAAATACTACAAACGCTAGGCTGTATCCTGGACCTAGACTTCCTGACAAGGGTGCAACTTCCATTTACAATGCCTGAGGGTTCCACTTTCTCCATCTCCTCCTCAACTCTTATCTCCTGGCTTTGCTAGTCTCCAGTTTATGAGGTGTGAGATGATACTCCCTGATGGCTTTACTGAGCTTTTTCCTGATGATGCTCTGTGTTCGTCACATGCCCACCACTATTCATATGCCTGGGTTGAACAAATGCTTGTCCTAGTCTTTGCCCATTTTAAATAAGGTTATTCAAAATTTTGCCATTGAATTGTAAGATTTCCATATGTATTTACTTTGCATACCAAATGTCTATCAGATGTATAATTGGAAACATTTCCACAAGATTGTGTTTCTTCAATAGAAACTTTTTAACACAATGTAAACTTATTTGACTTCTTTATGTTTGTTTTGCTTTTGTTTCTGGTATTTTGGGGGTGACATCTTAGTGATCATTGCCCAGCCCTGGGGCATCAAATTTCTTCCTGTTTTCTTCTGAGAATTTTATCCATTTAGAAGTGGTTTTTCAGTATTGTGTAAGGAGAGGGTACAACTTCATTAGAAACTATCTTTTCCTACACTTTTGTGTTCTTGGGCAAAGATCAGTTGATTGTATACATGTGGACTCATTTTTGTGTTCACCAATGTGCTTTACAGTGTGTCTGTTTCTGGGCCAGCACCACACTGTTTTAATTACTATAGCCTTGTATGTAATATCTTTTAAAAGCAGGAGCATCGGGTCTCCAGGCTTGTTTTTCTCTGTCAGGACAGTTTTGAGATGGGCTAAGCTGTAGCTCATTGGTAGAGGTCTTGCCTGGCATGCAAAAAGCTGTGTGTTTGATTCTGAATGTCACAGAGAAAAAAAAAATCATGGACCAGGTTTTACTGGGTGTGGTGGCTTAGGTGAGAATGTCTCCCATAGGCTCAGATGTTTAAATAATTGGTTCCCAGTTGGTGGCACTATTTGGGGAGGTTTAGGAGATGTGGTCTTGCTGGAGGAACTATGTCACTGGACACCAACTTTGATGTTTCACAGCTGGAATGCATTTCCAGCATGCTCTCTCCTCAGTGTGCTTGTAGTTCAAGATGTGAGCCTAAGGCTTCTGTTCCAGCTGCCATGTCTGCTGCTTGCAGCCAATACTTTCCCTCTGTGACAGGTCTTGGAGCTACAAGCCAAATAAACTCTCCCTTTTTATAAGTTTCCATGGTTTATTGTAGCAGTAGGAAGGTAACTAATACCTTGAGCATGGACTACATGTTCATAGGGTTTACCTAGGGACTCCACGTATTACTTTGAGTCATATTGACACCTGTACATTAAATCTGTCTGTATCTGTCTTCTCATTTCTTTTGGTCTTTAATTTGCCAATTGAAGGCTCTGTTATAAGGACACAGAGCCATGGTCTATAAGACATGTGCTTTCTGGGTCAGGAGAGTGAATCTTCAATGCTGATGTGGATGTTTACTGGAAAACCTGTTACTATTGAGATCCCCAGTTTCCTTTCTGAAAGGTGCAGATATTATCTGTGTTGTAGGTAACTACAGAGATCCTGTATGTATGCTGACTTGCCTGGCAGGTAGGAGCCACTCAGTAAGTTCTGTCCCATGGCTTGGGACTGTCCCTGTGATCTCTTCTGCAGTTCTTCCTTGGACATGGCTGGTTTCCACTTGTATCCACTCCTCAGAACTCTGATGAAGTTGGAAGGGGACTGTGTGGTACTGGAGTTTTCTCTCTCTGACTTTCCCTCTGTCTTTCTTTTTGACCTGTGAACTCAGGTCACATTGACAACCTGGAGTTGAATTTCCTTTTTCCTTTTGTTAACATTAGGGATGAAACCTAGGGTCCTGTGTGTGTTGGATAAACACTCTACATGGCTGCCATTCTTCTTCTTCTTCTTCTTCTTCTTCTTCTTCTTCTTCTTCTTCTTCTTCTTCTTCTTCTTCTTCTTCTTCTTCTTCTTCTCCTCCTCCTCCTCCTCCTCCTCCTCCTCCTCCTCCTTCTTCTTCTATTTATTTATTTTTCATACAGTATTCTGTCTGCATGTATCCCTGCAGGCCAGAAGAGGGCACAAGATCTCATTACGGATGGTTGTGAGCCATCATGTGGTTGCTGGGAATTGAACTCAGGACCTCTGGAAGAGCAGCCAGTGCTCTTAACCTCTGAGCCACCTCTCCAGCCCTAGAACTTCCATTCTTACACACTTCTTGGGAATCACTAGCCTTGGTTGCTCTGGAAATTCTTCATTTTCAGTTAGTTGAATAAATCTTGTTCCTGTTTCTCTGTTACTCCTATTTTATTTTGAAACAGAGTCTTACTGGTTTGTTTTTTTTGTTGTTGTTGTTGTAGTTATTGTTTGTTTTTTGTTTTTTTCGAGACAAAGTTTCTCTGAGTAGACCTGGCTCTCCTGGAACTTGCTCTGTAGATCAGGCTGGCCTTAAACTCGCAGAGATCTATGTGCTTCTGCCAGCCAAGTGCTAGGATTAAAGGTGTGCACCACCACTCTTGACTTGTTTCAAATTTTAATTGTTAATTCCCTTTTCAATTTTAAATAATTTCATTTTGTATATTTATTGTTCAGGACTTGGGGTTACTTAAAGACATTTTTATACAAGTACTTATTGGGTGTGGAGTGTACCTCTTCCTCCCTGGGCCCCCCTTCTTCTTCTTCTTTTCCTGTTACTTCCTTATCCCTGGAAAGTTTCACTTCTGCATTTTTGTTTTTGTTTTTTGGGTTTTTTTTCTTTTTTCTTTTTTTGCTATGTGTGCACACATGCTTTTAGTATTTATACAAAACCCAGAACAAGTGAGAGAACATGCTATTTGCCTTTCTCAGACTGATTTAATTGGCCTGCAATTATGATTATCTCCAATTGCTCCTATTGTGTACATCTCCTACTTTTGTTCTTTACCAGTTCCCCGTCATTGGACACAGGCTGGACCCATAGTTGAGCTGTCCTCAACAGTGCTGCAGAGAGCTGCAATGCACACTGATCTCTGTGTTCTGTCATCCAGCCTCTTTTGGATAGATACCCAGTAGGGAATAGCTGCATCTCATGGTAGATCTATTTTTAGTTTGTTGAGGAACCTCCGTTCTGGTTTCCATCATTACTAGACTAGTCCCCATTCCCTGCAGCAGTGTGTAAGAGTTCCTCTTGTCCACATCCTCACCATCCACATTGGTTTGTTTCCTTAGCCACTGCTGTTCTGACTTGGGTAAGACAGAATCTCAACAGTTTTAGTCTGTGCTTCTCTGATGGCTATGAAGGTGGGAGTTTTTCATGTATTTATAGACATTGTTATTTCATTTCTTGAGGACTATTTACTTTCTTAGCTCATTTATTGATTGGGTTATTTGGTTTCTTGTTTAATTTTTTAAGCTCTTTGTATATTCAAGATACTAATCCTTTGTGGAACACATTGGTAGAAAAGAGTTTCTTCTGTTCTGTAGGCCGTCCCTTCACCCAGCTATATGCCCCCTTCACCATGAGGAGGCTTCTTTACCTTCAGAGGATTCCAGTCATCAGCTGGTCTTACTTCCTGAACAGCCAGACTATGTAAAGACCCTCTATAGAGAGTCTTTGTCTATGCCTATATTTTGAAGTGTTCTCAATGCTTTTCCATGAGCAGTTTCAGGGTTTTGGGTCTTACATCAATAACTTTGATCCACTTGGCATTGATTTTTGTGCATGTTGAGATATAGGGCTCTATTTTCATTCTTCTCCATGAAACCATCCAGTTTTCATTGCACCATTTGTTGAAGAGACACTCTTGTCTCCAATGTGTATTTCTAGAATTAGCTAATCTCTCTCTCTGACTCACTTTTGCTCTCTTGCTCTTTCCTTCTTTTTAGAAACAGGTCTTTTAGAAACTCGCTGGGATCACTTCTCGGCCTTTTGGCTAAGATCAAGTATAGAACTGGCTGGTCTGTAATTCTCTATGTACTTGTCTGACTTCAAACTCACAAAGATCTGCCTGCCTCTGTCTTCTCAAGTGCTAGAATTAAAGGTGCATGTCGAGCAAAGTCTGAGATTTTAGAAGAAATCAAGTGCCTGTACCTGCACAGGTCTGTGTGGATCCTCTGTTGGACCCCGTGTTTCTATCTGTTGGTCTGTTCTGGTGCTGTTGCCATATTGTTCCTGTGGATCTATAGGATAACTTGAAATCAGCTGTTATTCAACACTGGATGAGGGTATGTAAGGCCTTTTGTATTCCCTTATGAATTTTAA
The DNA here is from genome assembly GCF_003668045.3 of Cricetulus griseus. Classification (NCBI taxonomy): domain Eukaryota; kingdom Metazoa; phylum Chordata; class Mammalia; order Rodentia; family Cricetidae; genus Cricetulus; species Cricetulus griseus. The sequence continues at coordinate 156,703,724 of NC_048596.1, forward strand.
GATCTTTTCCTATTTGTTTGAAGAATGACATTAGCATTTTGATGGTGATTGCTTTGATTCTGTAGATTATTTGTAGTAAGATGGATGTTTTTGCAATATTGACTCTTCTGGCCCACAAGCATGGGCATTTTCTTTCTAGTGTCATCTTCAACATCTTTCTTCCATGTTTTACTTTACAAGGTCTTTCAGTTCCTTGGTAAGTTTATTTTGTTTTTACTGATTTATATTTTGAGGTAATTGTGAATGGGATTCCGTGATTTCTTTCTCATTATATGCTGATTTAAATGTTCTTGTTTATCTTTATTTCATGTGCATTGGTGTTTTTCCTGAATGTGTGTCTGTGTGACAGTGTCAGATACCCTGGAATTGGAGTTACAGATAGCTGGGAGCTTCTATGTGGGTGTTGAAAATTAAACTCTGATCCTCTGGAAGAGCAGCCAGTGTGCTTAGACCCTGAACCACCTCTTCGGCCCTTTTATTGGGAATTTTTGCATCTGTGTTGATGGTTTGGTAGCATTCAGTAGAGTCTGGCAATCAAGCCTTCTTTCTTCATTTTATGGACAAGTTTGAGAAGTCATAATGTTAATTCTTCTTCTTCTTCTTTTTTTTTTCTGATACAGGGTTTCTCTGTTTGCAGACTGTCCTGGAACTAGTTCTTGTAGACCAGGCTAGTCTCGAACTCACAGAGATCTGCCTGCCAGTGCCTTCCGAGTGCTGGGATTAAAGGCATGTGCCACCACTGCCCGGCTAGTCATGATGTTAATTCTTTACTGTCTGTTAGAGTTCAGGAGTGAATCTTAGTGACTCTGACCCTGGATTGGCTTTACTTCCGAGATATATTGTTACTTCTTCAATCTCTTTCACTGTTATAGATCTATTTATACTGTGTATCTTAGTTTAATTTTGTTAAGTCAAATGTATCTAAAAATATTAATCCATATAGTTCAGGCTGGCCTGGAACTAGAAAGATAGGTGAGAATGGCCTTGAACTCCTGACCCCCATGCTCTTCCCCCTCTGCCAAGTGCTGGGATTACAGACATCTGCCACTTTGCCTGGTTTTGTGCAGTGCTGAGGATCAAACACAGTGTTCTTCCATACTAGACAGACACTGTGTGTACCCAACTATACCCCCAGCCGAGGAATTTTCACAAAAGCAAATTAAATCAATAGTTTGCATTTGAAAAAGAAAGCAAGGTGTAAAGTGCTTGTTACCCACTGTACCATAAGGCCATCTTTGCTTATGTTTTCAAACGTCGGAAATCAGAGAAGGGACAATCAGAGAGGATTGTTCTTCAGTGGGAATAGGGTAAATCAGAAGAGCTGTCATGGCTGCTGATGACCCAGGATAGGATTGGCAGGAAAAGGCAGAAGAAACGCCTGGAGCATATGGTCCTGTGGACCAGGAAACTCTTCCTTTGTCTGTCTAGCCTCAGGCAAGAGCCCCACAGAAGACATGACAGAGAAGTTACTTTAAAGGGGACATCTGGAAAGCCACCCCACCATGTAGGAACAACTCACTCTGGCTTTTTAATATAGCCTGGAGGGGAAAGCTCAGTACAACTTGATGTAGAAGGAGTCAGGGTGTGTCGGGGAAACTAAAGAGAAGTCATACATTCCACTGCTACTGGTAGGGAAGGGGAACTGAGACAAGAGCGTATCTGCCTATGTTTCTGTAAGCCATTAGGCTAATTGCACTTGTCCTGGCTAAGCATTAACATGGATGATTTTCCTTCTTCTGAACAAAGAATGCAATTGCAGTGGGATGGTGTTAAAAGCACTAATGGATGGAGTAATGTGTTGCCTTCTTTATCCCAAGACACCACATTTAGGAAAAGGCACCAAGACATCACTGTGTAGTAATTGCTCGGGGTGAATGTAATCAGTCCATACCCAAACCGGTCCACACACTCTACTTCTATGTTTAGCACAGCAATAAAAAGAAGTATGGCTTTCCTGACTCTTACTTGTCCTCTTTCTTCCTTCCTTCCTTCCTTCCTTCCTTCCTTCCTTCCTTCCTTCCTTCCTTCCTTTCTTTCTTTCTTTCTTTCTTTCTTTCTTTCTTTCTTTCTTTCTTTCTTTCTTGAGACAGGGTTTCTCTGTGTAGCCCTTGCTGTCCCGGAACTCACTCTGTAAACCAGCCTGGCCTCAAACTCACAGAGATCCATGGGCCTCTGCCTCTCAAGTGCTGGGATTGAAGGCATGCACCACCACCCTTCCCTCCCCTCCTTTCCCTTCCCTCCCCTCCCCTCCCATCTCTTCCTTCCTTCCTCTCTCTCTCTCTCTCTCTCTCTCTCTTCATTTCTTATCTCAGAGATCTCTCCCAGGCTGGCCTCTAACATGCTGTGTTGCCGAGGAGCCTCCTACCTCTAACTCTTGAGTACTGATGGTGCAGGCTCTGTTCCATCATGCCTGGTTTCTAGTGCTGGGGACGGAATCCAGGGCTTGTTGAATGCCAGGCAAGCACTCTGTCAGCTAAGTGACACCCCATCATTCCCTCCTATTCTGTTTCTTCCAGTTCTCCTGGGCTCATGTAGGTCACAGACATCATCAGGGCTCTCCTCTTGCAAGGAAGGAACAGAGATGGAATAGTGGGGCTATTATAGGTTGTTCTGAGTCAATGCCCAGCACACTCCAGCTGCTGTGGGCAAGAACGACGAGGATCAAAGTTAATTGCAGCCATTGTTGCAAACAGGAAGGCGTGCAAATGCTGAACTGATGTGTACAGGACGGCCTGCATTTGTGTGTTTCATGTGTATGCATGCAGTTTTGTAAGACTTGGGAAATTACAGAATATTAATTGATAGATAGAAATTGAGTAACGGAGACTCTGACTTTCAGTGAATCTTTGACCTGCTGGAGTTTTAGGGTCTGCCTTTTGCTGGTTTGCTGCAATTCCCAAAGGCTGTCCTCCCCTACCCCCAACCCCAGAGGCTTGTCCAGCTCAAATTGGAGAAGTCCCCATTCTTGTTGGCCACTCCCCCACAACCTATGACCTAGATATTGTGCTCTTTCCCCAGATGAATTCTGGTGTCTTCATCTTTTGAGGTATTTCCTGGATACTTAACAGTCTTTCCTACTTGCTCAAAGCTTGACACAGGGAAGGGGTGGGGCAGGCGCCTTCACTTGATTTTCTCCTCTTTTAGCCGACAGGATCAGCAGAAAACTAACCGTGGCTTCCTGTTTCAGCTAGCTGGAGCTTTTAATCAACATATTAACAGTTAATGGTATTTTTGAAGTTTACAAAATATGTAAGTGATAGAGTTTCTTTACATTCTTGCTAAAGTTTCATGTTGCCACATTTTGAAAAAGAATTTTTATTTTGGGGGTGGAGCTTATGCTGAAGATTAAAGTCAGGGCTTTGTACATGCAAAGCAAGCACTAACCACTGAGCTACATATACAGCCTCTTATTGGCACTATTTCCACCTTTATTATTTATTTATTTATTTATGAGACAGGATCGGATTTAGCCTAAACTGAACTAGAGCTTGTTAGGCAGCCAAGGCTGACCTTGGTCTCCACCTCCCAGGTGCTGGGATCACCTGCATGGATCATCAAGCCTAGGCTGTGTGGTGTTGCCATCCGACTCTGGGCATCTGGAATGGGAAGCCAGGACTCCACCAACTGAGATGTATGTATCCCACCCTGCCCCTCCTTCTCCTTCTCCATCCTCTGTGTATGATGTGTGTGTCATGGTCTCACATATGTTACAGCATGCATGTGGAGGTCAGAGGACAACTTTGTGGAACCAGTTCTCTCCTTCTGTCTTTCAGTGTGTTCCTGATATTAAATGCAAGTCGCCAGGTTTTGTAGGAAGAACCTTACCCACTGGCCTAATTTCAGCTTCATAGATATGCAATAGTATTTTATTGCAATTTGATCAACATTTCCCTAATAAGCAATGATATTAGAAATCCTCTTCTATGAAATATCTATTCATATTTTTTGCTCATTTTTTATTTGAATTTTTTTCTTTTTTCTTTTTCAACTTTTTTTTATTTGAATTAGAAACAGGATTGTTTTACATGATAACCCCAGTTTCCTTCTCCCTCCCTTCCTCCCCTATCACCCCTCTGATTTGGATTTTTTTCCATTGAATTTTTAAAGTTGTCTTGATGGGAGAGGTCCTTCTGTGTATATGTTTATCTTATTGGTTGTTGAATAAAGCACTGTTGGCCAATAGGGGAGCAAGTTAGGTGAGACTAAGAGTCGAGGAGGATTCTGGGAAATGTAGTAAAAAGAAGTCTTGTGATACAGGCAGGAAGTGACATAGCAGGCAGACTCATATATAAGCAGGGACAAACAAGAAGTCATCCCCCTTTTCTCTTGCTCTTCCTCCTCCTCTCAGTGGAGCCACCATGTGAGCCCAGGAAGATAGGACGCCTTCTACTGGCATCCTCAATAAGATAAGTCTTATGATCATGGTTGATAATTAAGACTGAGCTAGCATATAAGAAATCCTGGTCAATTGGCCGACAGTATTTGTACCTAAATAAGTCTCTCTGTATTACTTGGGACCATAACAGGCAGAACTTGGTTGGCCTGGTGGAAAGTGCCCACAAGGTGGCAGGGCTTGGGCAGATGGAGTAAAGACTTATTTGTCTTAGTTACTTTCTACTGCTGTGACCAAGGCAAGTTATATTAATAAAAAAGTATTTACCTTCGGGCTTACTTATAGTTTCAGAGGGTTAGTCCATGATCATTGTGGTAGGAAGTATGGTGGCAAGCAGGCAGACAGGCAGGGCTGGCCCTGGAACAGTAGCTGAGAGCTAACATGATGTCTAAGTTGGAAGGAGAGAGGGGACTCAGTCTGAAGTGAGTGTTTGAAACCCCAAAGCTCACCCCCAACAACACACCTCCTCCAACAGGGCCACACCTCCTAATCCTTCTCAAACAGTTCTACCAACTGGGGACCAAGCATTCTAATATATGAGCCTAAGGGGGGGACCTGCATCTCTTTCAAACCATCACAAGAGTTCTCTCTATAGATCCTAGACCCAGCCCTTCATTGAATATGTGCCATGCAAACACTTCTGCTGATGTAGCAGTTACTGTCCTTATGGCTCAATTGAAGGACCCAACAAAAGCAATTTATAGAAGAAAGGTTTTATTTTGGCTTGCAGTTGTACGGGGATGGGGGATGGTTCAACATGGCAGGCAGGGAAGGCACAGTGTGAGCAGACTTGTCACATGACATCTGTAGTCAGAAAGCAGAGAGAGATGAATGCTGAGGATCAGTCTGCTTTCTCCATTTTATTCAGATGAGGATCTCAGCTTTTGGAATTGGTGCTGCCGCATTCAGGGTGGGGACTCTTGTGTCTGTTAATCTGATCAAGACAGCAACTCACAGACCCACCCTCCTCACAGACCTACCCTCCTCACAGACCCACCCTCCTCACAGACCCACCCTCCTCACAGACCTACCCTCCTCACAGACCCACCCTCCTCACAGACCCACCCTCCTCACAGACCCACCCTCCTCACAGACCCACCCTCCTCACAGACCCACCCTCCTCACAGACTTGCTTTATTTTGTAGAAGATTCTAGATCCTGTCAAGTTGACAATCGATCTTTTATTTTTCTTCTATTATTTTTTAAGATTTATTTTATAAGTATTTTGTCTCAATGTGTGTATGTGCACCTTGTGCATGCTTACAGATGGCTGTGAGCTGGTAACCAAGAAGAGCAGGAGTTCTTAGTCACACAGTCATCTCTGCAGCTCTGACACCATCTTAACCATCACAGCTGCGTACTGTGGTGATATCTTGCTTGTACAAATAAAGGCATGAGCTCTGTTACTCATTTAGACTGATTCAATCTTGTGTAAGCCTGGTGGGCCTTGAACTCAGAGAGATCCACCTGTCTTTGTCTCCTGAATCCTGGGATTAAAGGTGTGTGCCACCTCTATAGCTTGTGGTGAACTTCACTTTCTGAATCCTCAGGCAAGCTTTATTAAATCATAAATAATATATCGCTATAATTCTGCTTTTTTTCTAATACAAAAAGAAGGCTACAAGTAACCCAAGAAAAGCAATATATAGTAAGGACAATAAGTATCTACAATATATACAGGCAACAAGTTCATCAACAATGTCTAGTCCATTTGCATTTGCTAAATTCAGAGAAAATATCTATCTAGTCCATTTACATTTGACAAGTTCAGAGAAACTACTTCATTATCTGTCCTAAATTGGTGAGTCCAAAGTCTTGTACCTAATTTACTTTCTATTCTAATTTGCATTATCAAAATATCTTTTAATGTCTCTTAAAGCATTTATACTTTATACATCTTTAGTGAATTTCTTTTCTGAGTCTGATAAACAATGAAAACTATATCTAGTCTTCAACTCCCTCAGAGACCCCAGAAGGAAATAAAATTAACTGAGTAAACAGGAAGTATGAGCAAGTGACTTTTAAAAAATGTGAGAAATGACAGAAACAGCTGGCTGCCTGGACAGTCACCCAAGATTGTTCTGCAACATTGGGACATCCATCTTCAGCCTATAGGACATTTCTGCAAACCAGGATATACTGAAGGACTGGACTTCTTTGTCTTGGCAAGGTTTGCAGTCACTCTTTTTAGTGTCTTGTTTGTCCAATTTGAACAGCATACTGTCAGCAGTTGAGGCAAGGGCAATTTCTTGCTCAGTGGGTTACCTTTGCCACAAGGAAAGTAAACTCCATGATGCGTTTCTTTTATGCCCATCATCTTCTCTGATGTATATTGGTTCTGCCAGGAGCAGACAAGTCTCATTGTCATTAAAAAAAAGAACCTACATTATTAAAACACTTAAATGCCGTATTCTGTAGCTCTCTGAAGTGTTGGAAGATGACTTGTCTTTCTAAAATATCTCTTTGACCTTGTAAACATACCTTATGTGTCTACAAGTCCGAATGTAATAGCTGACTAATTACTAAACTACATTTCCTTATTATCCCATATAGTTGGTAATAATAACTTTCAAGCACTATAGATTTGTATTGCATTGTTAAATGTGCTGTATAGGTACTATACCTTGAACAATATTAGAAATGTATATACAATATGTTTTAGCAAAGTTAATCTCAAATTTGTATCAATATATTTGTATACAATATACAAAAGTCCAATCCAATGTGAATATTTACAGCTAGTAGTTAATTTTTGCGGGGGGGGGGGGGTTTCGAGACAGGGTTTCTCTGTGGCTTTGGAGGCTGTCCTGGAACTAGCTCTTGTAGACCAGGCTGGTCTCGAACTCACAGAGACACACCTGCCTCTGCCTCCCGAGTACAGTGATTAAAGGCGTGTGCCACCAACGCCCAGCGTAGTAGTTGCTTTTAAAGAGTAGATTCAACAAGCTATTCCTCATCTCATCATATCTATACACCCTCCCTTTATTCTTTGCAGAGCAGATTTAATAATATGCCCTTTTTATCCTATCATATCTGGATTCCTCTTTTTTTTTTCAAAACAAAAACCATGAATATAATCCCTTTTGTTCAGCTTTCTACTTGATCAAAAGCAACAACATTTTGTAACCAAGCTGCTAAACAATGACAAATACCTATAACCCTATGAGTGACCAAAAACCACCCACCCCACCTCTTGGGAATGTGAGCATCATGTTCTTTTTTAAAAAATATTTATTTAACCTCATTTTATGTACATTGGTGTAAGGATACAAGATCCCCTGGTACTAGAGTTACAGACAGGTGTGAGCTGCCATGTGGGTGCTGGGAATAGAACCTGGGTCCTCTGGAAGAATAGCCACTGCTCTTAACCACTAAGCCATCTCTCCAGCCCCAAGGGCATCATGTTCTTAAAGTTACTTCCTGCTGTCTGGTGGTGACGACATCTTTAGGGGATCCCACAAAGAAAATTTTGGTTAATTGTCAAGCTGAATAATTTGCTGTCCAGTCTCTGTGTAATGGGCAAGTACAGGGCTTGTATCAAATCCTGGCTAAAATAATCTGTAAGGCTGGGTCACATCAGCTAGCCACCTTGAAATTGTTCTGAGTAGTTTGTAGTACAAAGCTGATCTTTAGCTGGTGTTGTTCAGCATAATGGTGTTGTGATAGTCCTGGTGAAATTGTCATTGTGGGGCCCCATCCTCCTTTTGGAGACTTCAAAGGTCGCTGTTAGTCATGGTCTGTGGTTCACTGCAGAAAACTGATAGAGACTCAAACCAGAAATCATGTCCATGAAGGTAGACAAAATCCTTTTTCTAGAATTGGTTAGTACTCTATATGGCCATTAGTACTATAATAAAAATATGAGATTAGTAGCAATACTATAGTCCAAATACTTGTTTGTCTTTTGTCCCATATCAGGTGGCTCTTCTGACATGAGACAGATTTTTGTTTTGTTTTGTTTTTTGAGACAGGGTTTCTCTGTGGCTTTGGAGCCTATCCTGGAACTAGCTCTTGTAGACCAGGCTGGTCTCGAACTCACAGAGCTCCGCCTGCCTCTGTCTCCCGAGTGCTGGAATTAAAGGCGTGCACCACCAACGCCCGGCTCGAGACAGAGATTTTATATTTTACTTTAACAAGCATGCTTGGGTTTAGAGAAGGAGAGAGCCAAACTCCAACTCCAAAGCCAGCTTTAATCTTTAATTGGACAGAGACTACAAAAAGACCAATCATATTGTGTTTCTGTATAGAAATAAGAAATAAACATTTGGGAAGACTTATGAAATTTCATCCTGTTGTTAATGTGCTATCCAATAGACCAATTTACTCTTTTTCTTGGGACAATTTTTCTAGTTGACTTACCCTTTTTCTTGTCTCATTGTCATAAAAAGAACCTATGTTATTAAAACATATTAAATGGCATATTCTGCAGACCTCTGAAGTGTTAAAGATGACCCATCTTTCTAAAATTTCTGTTTGACCTTGTAAACATACCTAATGTGACTACAAGTTCAACTGTAATAGTTGAGTAATCATTAAACGACAGTGTACTATGCCAATCACCCTCAAGTGTCTTTTGCACTATCTGTACCTCCCTTTGCCAGTTCTTCCTTCATGAATGGAACTACTGGTAATGGCATCAGGACTTTGGTCTTACTCTGCACTCTGAGATTTTTCTTCTAGGTGTCCCTCCGAGTCTTTTACCTAATGTAGGTGTCTCGGGGTTTCTATTGCTATGACGGGACACCATTACCACAGCAACTCTTACAAAGGATAATGTTTAATTCAGGTGGCAGATTACAGTTCAGAAGCTCAGTCCATTATCCTTATGGCCCAGAATGTGGTGACATGAAGGCTGATGCTGTGTTGGAGAAGGAGCTGCTACACATTAATCCATAGGCAACAGGAAGTGGTCTGTTTCACTGGCCGTGGCTTGAGCTTATATGAGACCTCAAAGCCCTCATCCACAGTGACACACTTCCTTCAACAAGGCCACCCCCACTCCCATAAGGCCACACCTCCTAATAGTGCCACTCCCTTTGGGAGCCATTTTCTTTGAAAACACCACAGTAGGGGGTTTTAAAAAACTATTTCTTCACATACTTTTGCAGTGGATCCTTCCAGAACTGCAGTGATGTGGACGCAGTGGGCTGTAGCCTCGAGCTTCCACACCTTCTCATCTCTTCTCCATTTACTCCAGCCCTGTTAAATCTCATCTTTCTCCCTATTTGATTCCATTGTAATATTTTCCATTTGTTCATATCTTCTGTTTCTTTACTGAGATTCTCAACTTTTTATGTGTTTCAGGAGAATTTTTCTCCATTGCCGAAATGTTTTATGGCACCTACTTTAAAATCCTTGTCAAACAATTTACTCTCCATCTCTGATTTTCCTTGGCTTTAACTAATTGTCTTCTTCCCCACCCTCTATGTTTGAGACATAATTTCACTATGGATGTTCCTGTCTTGTCCCTCCAAATTGTAGGGCAGGCACCACCTTGCCCAATAAACTCAGTGTTTGTCTGTTTGTATCTGTCTCCCCTTCCCTTTTCCCTTTTTGAATGAGGTCCAGTGTGATGGTTTTAATGTTTTCTTGGCCACACGTTAGAAACACCAAGAAGAGAGCCTTACCCAGGAATGGCCCCGATGGCCTTCACTGATGTGGAAGACCCACTCCAAGTGTGTGGGGCACAGATTAAAGACAGGTGTGGCAAAGGGAAGATGATTTCCTTTCTGTGTGCTTGGGTATCCCTCTTGACATTGAGTTAACTTGCACTGATGTTGCTTTAGCTGGTGCCCTCCTGGTTCTTCATGGTCATCAGAACCAGAGTTCCTAGGCTCCAGCAACCTCTCAGATCTTCAGGATCAGATTGGAACTGATGGACTGAGAAATTCCTGTGTTGTTGGCCTCTCTGGTATGAAAAAGCCACTGTGGAATGACTTGGAACCTCTGAGGAGCCAGCCTCAAGAATCAAACAGCAGGGTAAGACACCTGTTGTTACTATCTTAACATAAGTTGCTTTAATGTATTTCCATCTTATTGGTTCTGTTCCTCTAGGGAACCATGGCTAACACAACCAGGCTGGCATTGAACTTGTGACCCTCCTGCCTTGACCTCTCTACTCTGTGGTTGTTGGTATGTGCCAAAGTGCCTGGTTTATGTGTTGCTGGGAATTGAACCTAGGACTTTTACATGTTGAGAGATGGCTATTGTGGATAATCCTCTTGTAAACTGTAAAGATTTATCAGTTGAATTGGTTTAATAAAACAATGCTTGGCTGGTAGCCAGGCAGGAAGTATAGGTGGGGCAACCAAACAGAGGATGATGGGAAATAGAGGGCAGAATTAGAGAGTCGCCAGTAGATGCAGAGAGAGCAAGATGAGCATGCCATACTGAGAAAAAGTACCAGGCCATATGGCAAAGCTTGCATAAGAAATATGGGTTAATTTAAGTGTAAGAGTTAGCTAATAACAAGCCTGAGCTATCAGCTGAGCATTTGTAAGTAATATTGAGTCTTAGTGTGGGACAGAAACTCCCGCTTATAGACAGCTGACACTCTACCAACTGAGTCTGATCCCCAGCATGAGGGGTGCTTCAATTATCTCCCCCAAATCTTTCTGCCTTTGACCAGGCTTTCACAACTGGAACAGTATTCTTTGGGATCTTAGTGTCCCCAAAATACCCCAAGAGGTGAAGGAAAGGAGGTGTCATCTTTTCTACCTTTTCTGACTGTACCATCACCTATAAGTCCCTCGGAAGCAACAGTAAATTTACCCCAGCTGACAGCCTGTATAACTACCTACCTATGTGGGGCAGGTCATCACCTGAGTGACCTACTTGATATACTTGTGTTTTACTTTGGTGGTATACCTAAACCCTATTCCTCCCCACGTTTAGGTGATTTTTAAAAATTTACTATTCAGCTGCATGCATGCTGGAACAAGGTCACATGCTCTGGCTGTATATTTTAATTTTCTGGTCCAGTACACTGAACCTGTCATGAGTGGTGAAGATCACGTACATGCCACAGACACCTTCAGGGAAGTCCCTTTTAGTTTAGTATATATGTGGCCTGCTTGTCTTGTGTAAACTCTAAGACTGGCTAACTGACACTATTCTGAGGTGATATATTGTTTATGATTTATTAAAGCCACTGAAGATCAAAATAGCAAAGCAGCCCATACAAGTTAGCCATAGAAGCCAGGTGCATACCTTTAATCCAAGACTCAGGAGAAAGGCAGATGGATTTTTGAGTCCAAGACCACCCTAGGCTACCAGAGAGTGAATCAGAGCTCATGCCTTCAATCCCAGGACTCATGAGAGGTATTTAAGACAAGACCATATTCTCAGAGCTGGCACTCATTCTCCAGCCACATTGAGGATAGGAAGACATTGAGTCTCAGGATTCTCCAGCCACACTGAGGAGAGCATAACAGTCTGAGATTGCAGTCTGAGGTTTGATGGAGGTTTGATCGCCTTTCAGTCAGAGGTAGAGGTAAGAACTAGTGGCCAGATGCTTTGCTTCTCTGATCTTCAGCCTGAAGTTTGAACCCCAATATCTGCTACACTGTTCATATTCCACCTTGGACACACTGCTTCTGACCAATGCGTCGCCTTTCATTTAGCTGTAGGTCACGGGGGGGGGAGACTGACTTGCTATGGTCATTCAGCCATACTGCCTATCCACCCCAGACGACTCTAGACACAGCAGGAGAAGAACACTCCTAAACCTTCTATCCCAGTATTCCCCTGGCCCTGACACAATGCCTGGCAAGCTGCAGAGGTTGATCTTTAACAGTGAAGTCTTCTAGGGCTGGGGATGCAGCTCAGTAACAGAGTACTTGCCTGCCTAGCAGAATAAAAGCTGCTTGGGTTGGATCCTCAGTACCAAAAACCAAACCAAACCAAAATAAAAAGAATCTAAAACACTACCCCAACTAGCCCAGTCACTGAGGGTGAGGACTGAAAACATGAAAGGACCGCTGATTTTTCCCCAAGAACACCCAGCCCTTTGGTGAGGAAGATTAATGATTACACACCTATCAATAACATCAGTCATTTAAATAAACACTAGGAAGAGATTAAAATGGTCAGGCTGGTGGTCTCCAACAGGGGTTAACTGCTGATCTATGGGACCAAGGGCAAAGCTTTAGGAGAAGTGGCTTCCGGCTACCTGCAGACAGGCAATGCAGCATGAGGGAGCTTCCTTCTCTAGCCCGTGTCTTCCTTTTTCCTGAAAGAAGAGGCTCTTCTTCTTTTGTGTTTTTATACTTATTTATTTATTTATTTATTGAAACCTTCCTGTTACTAAGGGGCTGCTTCCTGCGGAAATTCCTCAATAGCATTTGGTGATTAGAAAACAAAAAGGTGTGTGTGATAATAATGGCCCCAGATCCTGGTGCTTAAGTCAGGAAAGAAAAAAAAGTTAACCAAATTTTCAAGTTAAAGACTGTCCCGGGGCCTTTGAGAATCTCTGTTTTGGTTCTGGCAATTTGTTTCTGGCATATGAGCAACCTCAGATGGTAACAGCTTGCTAATTGGATCTGAGCCCTGCCACTGTAATTCATTTGAAGGGTGTGAACACTTTCCCCCCTTAATTATATTTGCTGTTATTGAATTCGCTGATGACCAAGAGAAATGATGTAGACCTCAGTGACTGCAGAGGGCTATTAGCTCTCAAGACAGAGAATACAACAATCCGTTTGGACTCTGTTATTCTCTTATCACATTTCAATAAAACATTTCATTAAAATTCCACCAGGTTCTTCTGGGGTAATTTCCCACTAATTTTCAGTGGGAAACTGACTGCAAATGTCAGAAAAATTAATTATGCTATTTTTTCTCAAGTAATTTCTTTCATGAAAGTTTATGCACTTTGCTATTAGGTAGTCAATAGCAGAATCATTACGGTGTTCTTTACTGCCTGCTTGTTTAGTGATTGTAAAAGAGGGTTGTGCGTGTGTGGTTCCTTCAGTAAAGTGCTTGCTGTGCAAGCATGAGGCTCTGAGTTCAGATCCCCAGCATCAATGCAAAAAAGGTGGGCAGACATGCGTGCCTGTAATCCTAGGAGTGGGAGGCAGAGACAGGATTCCTTGCTCACTTGGCCAGCCACTGCAACTGAACTTGTGAGCTCCAGACTCAGTGAGAGATCCAGTCTCAAAATATAAGGAGGAAAACAGCTGAGGGAAACACCTGGCATCAGCTACACACACACACACACACACACACACACACACACACACACACACCCCGAAATGAAAAAATTGAACTTTCATTAACCACTGAAAATGAATGCATGTAGAGAGGTTAAAATTAATATCCCACAAAAAGGCAAGAGAAAGCAAGATGGCTCAGCAAGTAAAGGTATTTGCCACCAATCCTGGCCACTTGAGTTGGTGCCTCCTTCAGTACTCAAATGGAAGGCAAGAATGACTCTCACAAGTTGTTCTCTCTCCTCCACACACAATAAAATAGAAGTATTTTTTAAAAAGGAAAAGTATAAGTTGGGCATTGGTGGCACATGTCTTTAATCCCAGCACTCCAGAGGCAGTGGCAGGCAGGTCTTTGAATTCAAGGCCTGCCTGGTGGACAGAATGAGTTCCAGGACAGTCAGGGATACATAGTGAGGTCCTGTCTCAAAAAAAAAAAAAAAAAAAAAAACAAAAAAAAAACAAAACAAAACAAACAAACAAAACAACAAAACCAAAACAAACAGAAAAGTAAAAATATAGCCAAGCATGGCGGCACATGCCTTTAATCCCTGCCCTCTGGAGGCAGAGGCAGAGGCAGAGGCAGAGGCAGAGGCAGAGGCAGAGGCACAGGCACAGGCACAGGGCACAGGCACAGGCACAGGCACAGCACAGGCACAGGCACAGGCACAGGCACAGGCAGGCACAGGCACAGGCACAGCACAGGCAGGCACAGAGGCAGGAGAGCAGGGAGGCAGGCAGGAGAGCAGAGAGGCAGGAGAGGCAGGAGAGGCAGGCAGGAGAGCAGAGGCAGAGGCAGAGGCAGAGCAGGCAGAGGCAGAGGCAGAGGCAGAGGCAGGCAGATCTCTGTGAGTTCCAGGCCAGAGACACACATTGAGCCCTGTCTCCAACAACAACAAACAAGTAAAAATATAAGAACTAAAGAGAAAAATAAAGAAAATACATTTCTTGAAAAACATAAACAAAACAAACAAACAAACAAACAAAAACAAGACAGATGCAGGCTTTCTCCGGGGCTGTTTCTGTGCTCACCATGGTCCGCCCCTCGAAGATGGCTGATGTTAGAAGAAGCTGTGACCCTGGCATTTGGGGTGCAGACAGAGGTGTGATGCCGCTGATTCTGACGGCTGGAGGAGTGAGTTGCGCTTTCGGGGATGCTCTCATATGAATCTCATCTCAACAAGCTTGAAGGGCTGATCACTTCCTGCTTGTATCTCAGTGCTCCTGAACTCTGGTCTGTTTATGTGATGACAAAGCCTGTGGATGTCACCAATGGGTATGGTGACAGCATGCCAACCTATCCTGTTTTGTGCTTTATTTAACTAACATATGTGATGTGGGGCACTCCCCACTAATGTTTTTAGAGCTTTATTTATTAGTATTGGGGTGTGTGTGTGTGTGTGTGTGTGTGTGTGTGTGTGTGTGTGTGTGTGTGTGTACATGTAGACATCAGAGGATGAGTTTATGGATTCTAGTCTTTCCTTTCACCTCTACTTGGATTCTGGGGACCAAGCTCCTGTCATCATGCTTCTGTGACAAGTGCCTTTACTTGATGAGGCCTCTTGCTCCCTCAGTCCCCACTGAGGACTGACACTACTTTCTCCCAGAAGAAACGTCCTATAGCTTAGCAGAGACAGCCATTGAAGCCAGGGCTTTATTTTGGGGTTCTCCTCAGGAGCAAAGCCAAAACAATTCTTTTATACATTTGGAATACTAACCTAAGAGGAAGAAAAATGTGCATGTCCCACTCATGAATACCCATAATAAGATTGGTACAGTAGGACAAACCTGTGACCTCAGTTCCTGCGAACTGGAGTCAGGAGGACAACTTAGGCTACCTGTGACCTGTTTCAAAAAACAAAAACAAAAACAAAGAACCACCCCATACAACAAAAAGAAATACAGCCCATGAGCAGAATAAGCCTTCCATGGATTTCCTGAGTCCCATGCATGACACATTCTGTAGCTGCCTAGAAGAGGCACTATCATAGTTTCCCTGGTATCAGCGACAATGCTTAGAAAACAGTGGCAGTTCCTAGTCTAGGTGTGTTCACAGGGCTGTAGCCGGTTTCTAGCTAATCATGATGATGAGCTATCTGATGGTAACTGTAAACTTAGTCCTTCTGGAGAAACATACTAGGAAGTTTGTCGACTTCTGAGAAGTATGACTGTTCCTTAACAAGTGAAAGCATAGGGAAGGTGTTCCTTTGGCCTCCACCCTTGCTCCGTCCCCTGCTCCCCGCCTTCAAATTGAGTGCAGCGTTTAAGGTTAAGGTAGCCATTTTGTGGCTGTGAGATGTCAAAGAATGGCTGACCCACTGCAGCTGGTTAAATGAAAGGATGGAGTGAGTCTAGTTCTCGGGTAACACTGTTGAAGGACAGACACGGCTTTGGGATTGTTTTTTACATTTCCATACCTGAGTATAATGTGTTTTTATCATATTCACCTCTTTCCCTCCCCTTGTCCCTCTCCTTTTCTAGTCCTCTTCCTACTCTCATGGCGTGTGTGTGTGTGTGTGTGTGTGTGTGTGTGTGTGTGTGTGTGTGTGTGTGTGTGTATGAGAGACATAGAAACAGTGACACAGAGACAGAGAGCAGGTGAGAGACACAGAGATCGAGAGAGACAGAGTGAGACAGAGAGAGACAGAGTGAGTGAGTGAGACAGAGAGAGAGACAGCTAGTGAGAGAGATAGAGAGATAGAGACACAGAGAGAGGGTTTTTTTGTTTTGTTTTTTTGACACAGGGTTTCTCTGTGTAGCTTTGGAGCCTATCCTGGCACTCGCTCTGGAGACCAGGCTGGCCTCAAACTCACAGAGATCAGCCTGCCTCTGCCTCCTGATGAAAGACTCCCGGAAACTCAGTCCCCCAGGATCTCAGCCCAGGACTGCAGCAACCCTAATCACCATGCGGAGGCAAAAGCTTGATGCAAACTGCACGAGGGTTTATTGCAGTTGTTTAATGAGTTAACCCCATGTTAGCTTGGGCCTTTTACCCAACCACCATGGCGGGTGGCTGGGAAAAGATGCTGCAAAGCGTCTGCATGGAGATCTTATAGGGCAGCATAAGGGGAGTGTCTAGGGGTATGCACAGGCTCAGGATTGGTGTGCCTCCAGGCTTGGAGGGCTTGCCCTGTGTTGATTGGTCAACTGGTTGTTATGGCCCATAGGCCCTCCCAGGGTGGTTGCTATGCTCTGTGCATCATTGCTGTGCACTTGTCAGTAAAGCACACCCAGAGACATAAAGCATAGCGCCACCAGCTAACGTCTGATTGGTTCCTTGCCATGAGGCAGGCTTCTGACCTCCTAGTGACCAAGGCAAGGTCAGGCAAGTACGTGTTCAGCTGTTATGGCTGCCGAAATGGGGAGCTGATCCCTTCACTGAGTGCTAGGATTAAAGGCGTATGCCTCCAATGCCCGGCCAGAGAGAGATTAAGAGACAGATTGAGAGACAGAGCGAGCAAGTGAGACAGAGAGAGAGAATATTTCATTAAGATTGTGTGTCAGTTTGAATGGGAGTAGCCTCCAGGAGCTTGGATGTTTAAATACTTGGTATTGACCAAGTTGGGCTATTGTTGGGGTAGATTTAGGACATGTGTCCTTATTGGAAGAAGTATGTCACTGAGTGCCGGGTGATAAAGTTCAAAGACTCATGCTATGCCCAGTTTATGTTGGCTTCTTCCTTGCTGTTTAAGATGAGAGCTCTCAGATTCTGTTTCCGACTCCATGTCTGCCTGCTGCCATGCTTCCTTGCTGTGACAATGGTAGACTCTTCTTTTGTTTGTTTTTGTTTTTTTTGTTTGTTTTTGAGGGTTTCTCTGTGTAGCCCTGGCTGTCCTGGAACTTGCTCTGTAGACCAGGGTGGCTTCGAACTCAGAGATTTACCTGCCTCTGCCTCCTGAGTGCTGGGTTACAGGTGTGTGCTACTGCTGCCTGGTGATGACGGTTCCTCTGGAACCATAGCCACAAATAGACTCTTCCATCTGTAAGCTGCCTTGGCCATGGTGTTTATTACCACAGTAGAAAAGTGACTACTGCAGGTCACTTACAGGAGCATGGGAACCTTACCTGTTTATACCAGTGAAGAACATGTCTCCCTCTTCCCAGCAACCATCAGCTGCCCACAGACCCTCCAGGAGGGGTGGGGCCTCATCAGTCTTGGGAATCTTTTCCATGTTATTTTGGCAGATAATAACATGCTTTTGCTTCTAAAGGAATTTATATGTTTGGATATTGGCACTAAAAAGTAATACCTAATGATAGAGTCAATGGCCTAGACCTTTTGCTTAATTTTCTATTAGAGTCAATATTGTGTGCTTGGGGCATTGAGACAGGGCCAGCTATGGAGCCCAGGTTGGCCTGGAATTCATCATCTCACTGATTCTGCCTCTCAAGCGCCAGGATTATGGGTGTGTGGCATCACACAGAGCTCATCAATATACTTCTTGTTTGTTTATTTTTGTTTTTTGAGGTAGGGTTTCTGTATAGTCCTGGCTGTTCTGGCACTTGCTTGGTAGACCAGGATGGCCTCAAACTCAGAGATCCACCTGCCTCTGCCTCCTGAATACTGGGATTAAAAGTGTGTGCCATCACTGCCTGGCTCATCAATATACTTTTAATGTGTTCTTTTTCCTCTTTAGGTAACTGCAGCAAAGTTCTGTTTTTTGTACCTCAAATAACATTAACTTATTATCAAGGCCTTTTACAACATATTTGAGAGATTTTTCTTTTCAACATAGTAGGAAGTCAGGGAAAGTAACCCAATATAAATAGTAAACAACAGTTTCTCGTTTTTTTTTTTTTTTTTTTTTTTGTTTGTTTGTTTGTTTGTTTTCGAGACAGGATTTATCTGTGGCTTTGGAGGCTGTCCTGGAACTAGCTCTTGTAGACCAGGCTGGTCTCGAACTCACAGAAATCTGCCAGCCTCTGCCTCCCGAGGGCTGGGATTAAAGGCATGCGCCACCACCACCTGGCTTACTTTCTCATTTTTTGTTGAATGTTTTCCTCTCATTTTGACTCAACACCAAATGAGAAGAGGACAACAAGTTCAACAACTACTGTCCTACAATCAGCTTTGCAAAACAACTTAAAAAGCAAGATACAGCTGGGTGCATATGCCTGGACTCAGCAGGTAGTGGTAGGAAGAGTGTGAGTTTGAGGCCAGCCTAGGCTACATGGCAAGACCCTGTCTCTGCAAATGACAGCAACAAAAAAATAGTTTGCAGAAGAAAGCTGTGAGAATTAGAGCCTGGCTTAACCAAAGGAAGGGTGTCTTTGCTTGTAAGGGAACTGACAGACTACCACTGTGTCACCTGAGGTCACAGTTAAGTTTGGATTTGGATATGTAGTCTGGGGCATTTCAGATCCACAGATCCACCTTCTAAAGGCAGCTGGCAACGTTTAGTAGAAGCTAATAAAACATCAAGGTCTTCAACCAAATAATCCTGCTCCAGAGAATTCAATCTCAGGCAATACTTTGACAGGTGTGGGATAGATGTTTCTACCTATAGCAGGAAATGAAACCGAGACAAGGAAAACATACTATAAATAAGATAACTTAGTAAATTCTAGTGTAAATTCAACAAGAGGGAAAATGATATATATTCATTAAATAGTTACATAGACAAGTAGTAATATAGAAAGTAAGATATAGTGAGTTGTTTTTTTTTTGTTTTTTTTTGTGTTGTTTTGAGGGTAATAATCAGACAAATCAGAAATGTTTCTTCTTTTAAAAAATTATTTAAAATTGTGTTCATGTCTGTGTTTGTTTCTGTGTCAGTATCTGGGTAGGTGCACGTGAGTGCTGTCACTCAGAGGCCAGAAGAGACTATTGGATCTCTTAGAACTGGAATTCCAGGTGCTTGTAAACCACTTGACATGGGTGCTAGGAACCAAATTCTGGAACCTGTGAGCCATCTCTCCAGCCCAGAAAGGCTTCTGATGTATGTGGAGAGACTGTTGGAGACCCTCACAGTTCTGTGAATCTGGGAAGGTCACAGGAATGTTGTGGAATGCTTCACTCCAGCGGCTCAACCTGAAAATGGTGTCAGTGTGAGATTTATGTTAGAGAGAAGTTTATAAAAACCAAGTTATGATAGCTCTCCTGGTTCACACCTGCAATACTTCACCTCGAGCCTGAGCCTAAGGATCAGGAGTTCAGGGCTAGCCTGAGCTACATGGTGAGCATCTGAAAAGCAAAACAAAAGCAAGAAAACAAGCAAAAAATTATCAGGTTTCAAAAATATTATCTGAGCCAGGCATTGGTGGCGTATGCCTTTAATCCCAGCACTTGGGAGGCAAAGGCAGGCAGATCTCTGTGAGTTTGAGACCAGCCTGATCTACAAGAGCTAGTTCCAGGACAGCCTCCAAAGCCACAGAGAAATCCTGTCTCAAAAAACCAAAATAAATAAATAAATAAATAAATAAATAAATATATTATCTGCTGAAATTCAGATTTTGTGATTTTCCCCCCGTAGGTGCTATAATTTCTGGATTTCTGGATGATACTATAAATCCAATGGTGAGGAGAGAGAGCAAGTGAGTAAGTAAGAGAGAGAGCCAGAAAGAACCTTGGTTCCCATGTTTCATTCTGATGCTAATTCTTACTTAGAAGCAATACAGACACCTTCAAGCCCCACACATTATTTTTCATTTTGGTGAGAGTTGGGTTTGTGCTAATGTGTTTATCCACACTAGCACATGATGAGCTGATGGGCAGTGACATTCTTATTTTTCATCTCTCAGTAGTTTTGTGCAAACGTGTTCTTACAGTCACATAACTCTGCTCAGGTTTGCTCTACTTTCCTCCTTTTGATTTCAACCCTCCTTCACCTATGGCTGGTTAACACTCAGGGTTACAGAGGACTAATAAAGGGAAGGATTCTATCCATCCTTAATTGTAATCTACGCTATATAAGGAGGAAAAACTTAAATGCAAGTACATGGTTCCTTGGATTGAGGGAAAATGAATGTGTTGAGAAGAGAAATATTATCCACTTACAAACAGTTTCTTCTCTATTCCAAAAACATATTTGAATATGTCAGCAATTCTAAACACAGGCTTCCTTAGAGAAAATACTTTAGCTTTGTTTAAAATAAGTTTTCTCCCTCCCTTTTCCTCTCTTTCCTGTAAATTCGAAAGAGTCCCTGGGTTTTGCTTAGATCTCAATGCGTTTTTGCTCTCTGGGTACCTACTTTCACGTTCAGCATGGGGCCCTAGTGAGGAACTACCTTAGGCATCCTAAGAAACCACTGCACCCTCACTCTTTCTTGCCTAGCATCTGCTATGTTGCTTTTGGCTAAGCGTCTGATACAATTACTGCCAAAAGAGAAGGGTCTGTAGACTTTGGGGCTGTCTGTTTTGGGGGCCTGAATTTCTATTGCACTTAGAGAGGAAAAGCCCTCTAAGAATGCAAGACTATTTTTCTTTGATTAAAAATCAAAATAAGAACCCTGTTTTGCCTGTGATTTCTCAGCAGTTCCCAAACCTAAAAAGTGGAGGAGAGAGGGCAGGCCCTTTTCTCCATGTAGGTGGCCACTGACTGCTTCCCAGAGGCATTCCCTCCCAAGCAGAACAGAGCTCACAGCCTGGGTGGTCAGAGATGAGTGAGGCCAGGAGCAGGTGAGCTGGTGAGCCACCCCCTCATCACTCAGGAAGTGTCAGCCTGGAGCCTCAAGATGGGAGGGCTGATGGAAGCTCTTCTCTTGTTTTCTGTTGGTTTGAAGGAGTGCAGTATTTCTCTGTTCTCTATACCAAGATTAGGCCATTCTCTGGCAGCAGATAACAGAAAGGCAGAATGTAGAGTGGACGTGGGAACACAGGAAACCATGGCAACTAGTCAGTAGTGACACACTTTGCTGCTCTGCTACATTGTATCGAAGGTTTACCACCTGCTGCTTTTGTCTCCATTGCTCATGACTGTCTTGTGGTTCTGAGGGCCTACAGAACTTTCATTTCTCTGCAAACCTGTGCCTGAGAACATCCATCCCACTCAAGGATTGCTGTATCTTATTGGATCGTCCGGCAACCCTCCCTCTCAGGGTTAAAGCTTTGTCAAAAACTCATTGATGAGCTGGACAGATGGTTGGGTGAGTAAAGCAGGCATAGCTGGACACCTAACACATGTCTATAATCCCAGCTTCCTATAGTGAGGTAAGAAGGGAAGACAGAATCTTCGGGAGCTGGTGGGCCAGGCAGGTTGGTGTACATAGCCAATGAACAAGAAACTCAGTCAAACAAGATGCAAAGAGAGCATGGATACCTGCTCTGACCTTAACATGCACGCTGTGGCACCTGTGAACCCATATTTGTACACATGAACACATCACACATTCAAAGATAAAAGAAATAACTGGGCAGTGATGGTGCACGCCTTTAATCCCAGCACTTGGGAGGCAGAGGCAGGTGGATCTGAAGGGACCAGCTTCCCTTTTGGCAGCCATAATGGCCGAACATGTGC
Source organism: Cricetulus griseus (assembly GCF_003668045.3). Lineage (NCBI taxonomy): Eukaryota > Metazoa > Chordata > Mammalia > Rodentia > Cricetidae > Cricetulus > Cricetulus griseus. The sequence continues at coordinate 156,725,779 of NC_048596.1, forward strand.
TTCTATGACCTTGTCCTAGACACTAGAAAGTCAGATGCCTGCCTCGTAACAAGGAGCCAATCAGAAGTTAGCTGGTGGCGCTATGCTTTACGACCCTGGGTATGCTTTACTGACAAGCACACAGCAATGACGCACAAAGCATAGCAACCACCCTGGGAGGGCCTATGGGCCATAACAACCAGTTGACCAATCAATACAGGGCAAACCCTCCAAACCTGGAGGCACACCAATCCTGAGCCTGTACATACCCCTAGACACTCCCCTTATGCTGCCCTATAAAGATCTGTACGCAGCGGCTTCGAACTGTCTTTGCTAGCCATCGCCATGGTGGGTGGGTCAAAGACCTGAGCTAACATGGGGTTAGCTCGTTAAACTACAAAAAAACCTCATGCAATTTGCATCAAGCTTTTGCCTCCATTCTGTGATTGGGGTGGCCGAGGTCCTGGGCTAAGATTCTGGAAGCCTCAGCTTTTTGAGGGTCTTACAGATCTCTTGAGAATTCAAGGCCAGCCTGGTCTTCAAGAGCTAGTTCCAGGACAGCCTCCAAAGCCAGAAAGAAATCCTGTCTCGAAAACAAAAACAAACAAAAAAGATTTTATATATATATATATACATACATACATATCTTTAACTAAGAAGTTCATAGAAAAACTGCTCACTAGTTTTGTCCATTCTGGGGCAATATCGCCACAGTCAGGACAGCCCATCCAGCTCGTGATAATTAGCACTTACGGTCAACTTGACAAGACAAAATCACCATGGAAACATACCTCTGGTTGTGTCTATGAGGATGCTTCAAGAAATATTCAACTGCGAGAGACACCATGAGCATGGTGACACCTTCCTGCCGGATGGAGTCCCATCTGAATACAAAGGAGAGAACAAGCTGAGTACCGACCCCCTCCTCTCTGTCCCCTGACAGCAGGGGACACAATGTGACCAGCTGCCTCCTAACCTTCTCCCATGCCTTCTCCACCGTGACAGACTGTACCCTCAAACTGTGAGCCAAAATAACCCTCCTGCTTTTGTTAACCCCACCCCTATCCCCAGCTGCTTTTGTGCGGTATTTTGTCACGGCAACAAGACAAGCGACTAATGCCTTACTGTATGTATATGTGTTTCTGTGATGATGATACAAAGAGTCTTGAACAGGAGAATTTTAGGAAGAACATAACAAATCTAGAAAAGGAGGTTGGCTTGAAGGGACCAGCTTCCCTTTTGGCAGCCATAACGGCCGAACATGTGCTTCTATGACCTTGTCCTAGACACTAGAAAGTCAGATGCCTGCCTTGTGACAAGGAACCAATCAGAAGTTAGTTAGTCACTAGAAAGTCAGATGCCTGCCTCGTAACAAGGAACCAATCAGAAGTTAGCTGGTGGCGCTATGCTTTACGACCCTGGGTGTGCTTTACTGACAAGCACACAGCAATGACGCACAAAGCATAGCAACCACCCTGGGAGGGCCTATGGGCCATAACAACCAGTTGACCAATCAACACAGGGCAAGCCCTCCAAGCCTGGAGGCACACCAATCGTGAGCCTGTGCGTACCCCTAGACACTCCCCTTACGCTGCCCTACAAGATTTGTACGCAGTGGGGTCCAGCTGTCTTTTTTAGCCATCTGCCATGGTGGGTGGGTGAAAGACCCGAGCTAACATGGGGTTAGCTCGTTAAATTACAATAAAGCCTCGTGCAGTTTGCAGCAAGCTCTCAAATCCGCCTGGTGACTGGGGTGACCGCGGTCATGGCCTGGGACCCCGGATACCTGAGTTTTCCTGGGGTCTAATAGGCTGAGCCCCACAGTGCAAAAAAAGCCATTTATATTATCCTGAACTCATCTGCTGGACTTGGGGAGGGACTGCAGCAACTGTCTTGCTCCCTGTCTACTCTCCCAGACTCTCCTGGCCTCCGATTTGTCTTTCACTGTGATTTGCTTTTCATGCCAGAGTTCCCTGACTCACAGATGTTACACTGGCTTGTACACAGCAGGTCTACACTACTTACTTGTTGAAACCTCTGTAGGCTGCTAACAGGACTGTGGGAGTCAGGAGAGAGGTTCCACAACAACCCTGCTGAGTCCTCCCACCTCTGAGCACAGAGACTGTTCTGTTGTGCTACTCCTCCACTAAGCTATTTCTCTTGGTGGGACAGTAAGACTCCTGATTTCACTTCCAGATGGGAAACTGACTTTCTAAACTGAGTGTGGTGGTACACAGTGGTAATCCTAGATCTCAGGTTTGAAGCCAGCCTGGGCTCCATAGCTGGACCACAATAAAAATAAAAATAGAAAGAGGGAGGCAGGCATGGGGAAAAGAAAGAAATGAAGAGAGACAGGGGGAAGGGGAGGAAATGAAAACAGAACAGAATGGGAAGGGGGGAAAGGAAGTTGTTTTTCCACACCAAGAAGAAGCAGAGAGTACAAGGCCCAGGCTTTGAACCTCAGCTTCCTGGGATGCTTAATATAGTGTCGAACCCTTTGTTTTCCTCACTTCCTGATGTCACAGAAGGATGCAGACAGCTTCTTCCCGTGTGGAAATCCCAACTTTCTCTATATTAGCAGCAGTTCCCCACAGTGTTTCTCCAAGTCTTGGCAAGCTGTTCTATGGGGATGGGTAAGGTTTCTGACACCATCTGTCAAGCCCCCTTTGCCTGTGGTTTATAATACTGCTCTTACTGCTTTTTACACACAAATGATCAGAGCTATTTCTTACCCTTTCTATATATGCCCAGATACAGCTCCACGGAGATGCCCTCCTTGTCTTTGTCTGTGCAGCACCTCTGAGTGATTTCTTGTTTGGATTGACTCATTGCTTATGACTAATTTTGGTACATTTCCTTTGCAAAGAATAATGTTATAGACACTCTTAATAAATATTCCAAAATAATGAGCAGCATAGTTGTGAGTAAATGACAAAAACATCTCACCAAGTATCGGTTTTGAATGTCTTAGTAATTGACAGGGAGAAATGGTCACTTAAATGCCATGTAGAATCATCTCTCTTCTATTCATCAACAAGAGACGCTGAATCATTCACTGTACACCAGAGCCAAGAATGACCAGCAGGAGACCAGAGACCCAGGCTAGCCCTGACTGAGGAGTCTGAGGCTCCTGAGATAGCCCATCCTACCTTAAGGTTAAGCAGTACTGAGGTTGGCAGGGCTAGGACAGGTGTGATGGGGAAAACTGTTGCTGGTCTAGGCGGGGAAGGGAAATGAGAATGCCAGCTAGAACAACATAGAGACAGCTGAGATTGGCTCTATTCAAAAGGAGCTACAGTTAAAATGTAACAGACAGCACATAACATATGCCTCGATTGTTCTCTCTCTCTCTCTCTCTCTCTCTCTCTCTCTCTCTCTCTCTCTCTCTCTAGATCAGGATGGTTTCGAACTCACAGAGATCCGCCTGTCTCTACCTACCAAGTGCTGGGAGTAAAGGCGTGTGCCATCACCTCCTGGCTTTTGGTTCTCATTCTCTATTCCAAACAGGAACAGAAAACAGCTTAGATAAGTGCATTTACTGTGGGTGTGTCACTGGCTGCAGGCATGGAAGACAAACTGAAATATGTAAAGGAAGGAACAGACACTTATGAAGGATGTGTGGAGAAAAACAAGAATGGAGCACCCAGCAGCCGTGGTCACCTGCACAAAAATTACATGCAAAGTGGGGCTAGGAAGAGGGAGGGGACCTTAAGGCTGGGAGGGGGTCAGAGTAGGTGGATACATTTACAATGTATGGCAATTGCACATAAACGTGCATAGAACTGTCCAAAAATAAGATAATCAAAATCATAAATATTTAGCAATGAACATGCAAACACACACAAGCAATGTTTTGGGGAGGACTTTTAAATTTAATTTTTATCAGTTAAAGAAAGAGCACTTGCTAACTACATTTTTGTTTTAACTTAAATTGTTTTAAAACAAGGTTTTAGGTTTTTTTTTTTTTTTTTTTTTTTTTTTTTGTGTGTGTGTGTGTGTGTGTGTGTGTGTGTGTGTGTGTGCCCATGCTGTGTGCAGGTGCCTGTGGAATCCAGAAGAGGGTGTTGGATCTCCTGGAGCTGGAATTACAGGAATGTGAGCTAACCCACCTGGGAACTGGAATCTGAACATTGGTCCCGTAGAAGAGCTGCATGTATTTTCTACTGTTGAGCCTTCTCTCCAGCCTCTTAGGTTTAACATAAAAGTTACACATCTGTATTTCTCATCAATCTTTTAGAAACATATCTTTAACTCTAAAAATACATTTATGTGTGTATGTGCACATGTGTGTTTGCTCATAGAGACCAAAAGAGTTATTCCTTTGAGCTACAGCACACATGAAGTGACAACAGGCTTCTTACATTGGTGCTGGGGATTTGAACTCAGTATGTCATGCTTATACACAGAGCAATCTTACTCTCAGAACTATCACCCCAGTCCTCTGAAATACTTTTAAAATTTTTATTAATTTTTAGGCATTTCTTTTACATGTGTATGTGTATGAGTGTATGAGTATGTGTTGTGTGTGTGTGTGTGTTGTGTGTTGAGTGTGTAACACAGAATCCATATGGAAAAAAGAGAACTGTAGGCAGATTTTTCTGTCCCTCCTGCCAGCTCTCAAATCAAGACATGGAGACTTATAATTATGAAAGCTTGGCCAATAGCTTAGTCTTGTTTCTAACTGGTTCTTATTCTTAAATTAAGTGGTTTCTTTAATATATGTGCTGCCCTAATGCTGGGGTCCCTATTTGGGCACCACTCTGCCAGGTCCTCCAACAGTCAGGGCTGTGGGAAGGGCCGGTCCAGCCGGTAACTTCCTGGGGCTGAACAGGATGGCCGGTGTAGGCGACTCAGAACCACCTCCTAGTCAGTGGAGGAAACCACACACTGAGTTTTGGAGACCTATCAAAGCAGAGTCTTGCTTTAGTGTAATAGAAATGCACTTATATAGAGTTGAGAAAGTGGGTGGGGACCTCAGGATGGGGTGAGGTATAAGGGCCAATAATATCTCACCACACCAGCAGTAGCTGGGCAGAGGCAGTTTTGCTGAGTCAGATTGCCAAACTCTAGCCAGGCTCAGGAAATTCCATTAGGCCTTGTGTCTGGGCCTTTTTAGACCCAATACCCTGAGGCTTATTTACCTAATCTATGTACTTCCCATCTTACTTGTTCTACATCCTGACATCTTCTGGTGAGCCTGCCTTTCTTCTTCCCAGTATCCTCTGTGTCTGGCTGACACACCTATATCTGCTGCCTAGCTAATGGCCATTCAGCTCTTTATTAAACCCATCAGGAGACACCTTGGCAAGGGCACATGTTCACAGTGTAGAAAAAGATTCCACAACAGAGAACAACTTGTGGGCATTGGTTCTCTCATCTATCATGGGGGCTCTGGGGATTAAAGTCAGATCATCAGACTTGGTGGCAAGTGCTTTTCCCCACTGAGCCATGTTGCTGCTCTCCCCAAATATTTAAATTGTTTTTAGAGTGCTGTGTGATAATTCCACACATGTGCCCAATGGTCGAGGCAGGTTGGTTAACACTACTATTACCTTAAACTTTTTTGCTTGAGGCAGTGTCTTGTTTTGCCCAAGCTGGCCTCAAATTCACTATGTAGCCAGGCTCTGAGCTCCTTATCAGCTTGCCTCCTTCTCCCAAGTGCTAGGATTAAAGCATGTGCCACCATGCCTGGATATTGTCTTCTAAAACATCAAAAAACATAATATGTAATAGTTGTGCATATGTCTGGAGTATAGTGTGCTGTTTCAACACCTATGTTCTTTTCTATTACTGAACCACATTTCCTTGTGTATAAGTGGCACATTTTCTTTATGCATCTATGAACACTGAGGTTGAGTCCACATTTTTTGCTATTATGAGTAGAAAGACAATGGACCTGGACATGTAAGTGTCTCTTTGATAAGCTGATTTACTCTCTTCATATACATACTCACAAATGGGGCAAGCTGGAGCTAATAGTTACACCTGTTTTTAGTTTTTAAATGAACCACCATATTGTTATGGGGAAAACTTCTAAATCATTTATTGCAATAGTTTGAATGCTTGGCCCATAGGGAATGACATTATTAGGAGGTGTGGTCTTGTTTGAGGGAGTGTGTCACTGTGGGGGTGGGTTTTGGGATCTCATACGCTCAAGCTACATCCAGAACACAGTTCACTTCCTGTCGCCTGCAGATCAAGATGTAGAACTCTCAGCTACCTCTCACAACACCATGTTTGCCTGCACGCTGCCACGTTTCCCACCATGTTGATAATGAACTATAAGCCACCCCAATTAAATGTTTTCCTTTGTAAGAGTTGTTGTGGTCATGGTGTTTCTTTGCAGCAATAGAAACTCTATTATCAAAAAACCAGGATGTGGGGCTGGCAATATGGCTCAGCAGTAAAGGAGCTTGCCACAAAAGTCTGATGATATGAGTTCAATCCCTAGAAACCATGTAAAAACAGAAGGAGATGTACCTCACCTGGGCAGCACAACATAAACAACCCTATTGGTGGAGGTATGGGTGAGCCATGCCTGAAGTTGTAAGCATTACTCATCTGTCATATGCTCCCCCCAGCTACCCCCTATCAATGCCTGAGGCAGGTGAGAGAGCTAGCCTGAGGTCATAAGATTGGGAGAGCTGTCCATACTCATCAGCTGCAGCACTTAGGAGACTGGCCCCTACACCACTTCTGGAAACACAGTAGAACTGGCCCTGAAGGTATAGGTGTGGGAGAGTTGACCCTGAGGACATAAAAGCAGGAGAAGTGGCCCTACACCTTGCTCATCGCTGCAAGGACTGAACTAGCCAGGGAAATGTTTTTAAAAATAAAGGAAATAAAGTATCAGGGGTTTACTATTAAATAATGAGTTGTCAGCTAATTTCAGCCAATTTAGAGTTTTGAAGGAAACTGGAAGTGATGGTGCACACCTTTCAGCACTTGGGAGACAGAGGCAGGTGGATCTCTGTGAGTTCAAGGTCAGTGTAGTTTATATAGTTAGTTCCAGGACAGACAGAGTTACATAATGAAATCCTGTCTCAAAAACAAACAAACAGCTGGGTGATGGTAGGTAGCATACACCTTTAGTCCCAGCACTTGGGAGATAGAGGCAGGCAGACCTCTGTGAGTTTGAGGACAGCCTGGTCTACAGAGTGAGCTCCAGGACAGCCAGGGCTACACAGAGAAACCCTGTCTCGAAAAAAACCAACCAACCAACCAACCAACCAACCAAATAAACAAGAACAACAGCAATATATATATAATATATATATATATATATATATATATATATAATAACAGTAACAACAACAACAACAGTAGTCTTTTACTGTTCTTTTACTGTGAAGAGACAGCTGGTCATGGTGTCTTATAAAGGGAGGCATTTAACCGGGGCTTGCTTAGAGTTTCAGATGTTTATTCCGTTGTCATGATGGTGGGGAGCATGGTGGCACATGCAGGCAGTCATGGTGCTAGAGAAACTGAGAGCTCTACATCTGGATCCACAGGCAGCAGGAAGAGAGAGCCATGGGGCTTGGGCTTTTGAAACCCCAGGGCCCACCCTCAGTGAAGTACTTACTCCAGTAAGGCCACACCTCCTAATCCCTCTCAAGTAGCGCCACTCCCTAATCTATTAAAATGCTAAAAGAGTTGGTGCTAGTGGGTTCCTTTGAACTGAGGTCACTGGGCAGGATCCAGGAGGCTGCTTCCTCTGAGCTCCTTCCACCTGCCTTGAGACTAATCCTCTAAAAGTTATCTTGAACCCCATCCCAGGATCCTAATCAACTAGGGTACCAGGAGGGGCAAACTCAAAGCTGACACCATCCTCTGATGGACTGTTACCTTCTCTTCTGGGAGCTGCTGTAGACAGCTTTCCTGCTTGCAGGGCTTTATCTGTAGAGCAAGACTGCCTTCAGCCTCCGCCTCAAGAGACTGTCCCCTCCACTGTCCCCTCCCAGAAGCCCCAAACCCCGTTCCTTTCTCAAGTGCAGGATGCTGTGTAAGTTTTAAGCTTTAACTTGACCCTTATTGAGCCTTTTACTTTGTTTATTTTTCTCTTGTAAACTTGGTTTATGTGAATTTAATTTGCACTAGGCCAGGGAACCCAAGAGTGTGGTGGAAGCTGCCTTTCACTCCCTGACTCTTTTGAAGCACAGCTGAGAATTACAGAAAAATAAATGTTCAGTGGTGACAACTCCAACCTCTAGACACATTTACTTTTTCACCCTGACTATCTATTAACACCCTATGCTGTATTTACCTAAATAGAGGAAGACTAAATACTTTAGTTATAGAGAGGCATGGCTGGAGACGAGCCAGGCTGCAATGGGGATAGGCAGGAGGGCAGTGAGCAACCCTGGACTGTATATTCCATTTCTATTGGGAAAGCAAGGGCAGTTCAGATGGGGGCGAGTAAATATTTTTTTAGTTAATAGGCAGTTACTGCAATTTCACATAACACTTCAAACTTGTGCCGCAGCTCAATTTCCCTTCCACAGTCAATATGCAACCTTTTGAAATACATTTGCAGAATTAAATTTGCTTTAGCACTTAAAAAAAAAACATCTTTTGGAAAGGGCAGAGATGTGCTTTGGCTGGGTTCAGGCTGTCAACTGATCCTATTTTTCACTTCCGTAAGTCCCCAGATTTCTGTGTTCTGGCTCAGGGAATGTATTGGGGCTCCTCAGGGGAGAGTCCCGAAAAGTAAAACCTACCCAAACATAGGTATGGACTCCTCCTCAGGGGAGAGTCCCAGGAAGTAAAACCTACCCAGACATAGGTATGGACTTCTCCCCAGGAGAGAGTCACCCTGTCACCTTTTCACTGTTAGCATTCATTTCGAGACACAGTGGATGCCTCAGGTGCTGACTGGTGGCTGCTGAAGGGTTACTGTGTTCTCCCCTGGCACTTTCCAAGCCCTGGATGCTGACCATGCTTTCTGTCCCCACCTGCACAGACCTCCTCAGTGACTGCAGTGAGGGACACTACTCTGCCTCAAAGGAGCTTGACTCTAGTACAGTCCAATTGCCAGAAATGACAATGTCTAGAGACTGGTGGTCCTTGGGGATCACTTCCCTGTTTAGCTTCCTCTCCTGCCTCCCATACTTACCTTCTCCTCCTCCCATCCCCTCCCTCCCTTTCCCTTTTTCTTCCTTCCCCCTCTCTTCCCTTCCCTTGTCTTCCTAGACTACCTTCTTTTTCTTTCTCTTCTCCCCTCTTCTGGGAATAACTTCTCAAATATTTCTTTCAAGTGAAAAGAATCCTTATCTCAGGCTCTGCTTATATGAAACCAAACTCAGAACATTGCATGAAAATGATGTCCCTTAGTGTAGAGCAGTTGTCCTGTCCTGACTGCCCACTCCCTGTCCCAGCAGATGCTTCCAAATTACCATGCAGCGACTTAATATTATTTACAAATGCTTAGCCAATAGCTCAGGCTTCTTACTAACTAGCTTTTACTTAAGTTACCCTATATTCCTTGCTTACCTTCTGCCATTAGGTGGTACCTGTATTAACATTGTATGTTCATCTCCTGCTCCCTCGCCATCTGCTGGTGACTCCTCAGACTCCACCCTTCTCCTTCCCATCATCATTACTTTGGTCACCCTACCTATATTTCCTGCCTGGCTACTAGCCAATCAGCATTGGCTACAAGAGCCAGGTCAGCCTTCAAAAGCCACAGAGAAACCCTGTCTCAAAAAACCAAAAAACCAAAAACACAAAAAACAAAAAACAACAACAACAACAAAAAACAAAAACCAAACACCAAAAACAAAACAAAACAAAAAAAACAAATAATGTCTCATGTAGTCCAGGTTGGACTCAAACTTGGTTTATAGCTGAGGATGGCCCTGTGCTTCTAGTGCTAGGATTCCAGGTGAGTAGGACTGTATTCAGCTACAAAGAGCTGGGATGGGATCTGGGGTTCATGCATGCCAGGCAGGTTCTACAACCTGAGTTACATCCTCAGCCCCTCAGTGCCGTGTACCAGGACTAGACAATGAGTTAGTTACATCCTCAGTGCCCCACAATGCCACGGAACAGACCTATACAATGATGTTAGCTAGGGAAGCAAGCCTCAAACTTCAGCATTCATCATGCTCTGGCTATACACTGAATTGTTCTTCCCAAAGCTTGTAAGCCTAAAACTACAGAGGGCAAACTATGGAGGTGAACAAAGAGGAGCCACATGGGGAGAGGAACAGAAGTCGGCTTTCTTTAAACACACACTGCTCTGCAGGCTTCAACTTTAACATCATGTGGATGTATAATTCTATACAATTTTTTAAAATTAATTTTTATTGGAAACAAAACATAAGGATATATATATATATATATATATATATATATATATATATATATGGGCACCATGTAATATTTTTTACCCATTTGTATTTTGTGCAAGGCTTGTGGCAGGCCTTTCTGTCACTGAAGCCTTTTCTTTGTGGTGTAGACTTAGTGCCTGTCTCTTGGCTTGTTATCTGTGGTCACCCTGCTGTGTAGCATTGTCCAGAGCTTCTGTGGCAGCTGTTCCCAACTTTCCTAATGCTGAAACCCTTTAATATGGTTCTTCATGTTGTGGTAACCCCAACCATAGAATTATTTTACTGCTACTTCATAACTCTAATTTTGCTACTGTTATGAATTGTAATGTAAGTGTCTGATATCCCATATGAGACCCCTTATAGGGCAGCATAAGGGGAGTATCTGGGGGTACGCACAGGCTCAGGATTGGTGTGCCTCCAGGCTTGGAGGGTTTGCCCTGTGTTGATTGGTCAATTGGTTGTTATGGCCCATAGGCCCTCCCAGGGTGGTTGCTATGCTCTGTGCATCATTGCTGTGCACTTGTCAGTAAAGTACACCGAGAGCCGTAGAGCATAGCACCACCAGCTAACTTCTGATTGGTTCCTTGCCAGGAGGCAGGCATCTGACCTCCTAGTGACCAAGGCAAGGTCAGGAAAGCACGTGTTAGACTGTCATGGCTGCCGAAATGGGTAGCTGGTCCCTTCATTTTAAATCATAGTGTTTAAATACTTATTTACAAAATGAAATCTCCAGGTGACCTAATTTCCAGCTCAGTTTGTTCATATGACTGATCTTCCAAACACACTACAATTATGATCCTGTGTGTGCTCTGGAATAGTTCAAGAGTGGTTGCTCTGGGGAATGGCCAGGGAACCAGACTCTGAGGCAAGGGTCACCCTGTCGTTGCTGGACACACAGACCATTCCTGGGTGATAACTCACCTTCTCTCCAGGCAGGACAACCCTAGACATAAAGCCAAATGCCTGATTCAATTTTTTGAAGGTAAACTCTTTGAACAACTTCTCTCCTACTTAATTCCAGCTATTCTTCTGCCTCAGGCCAAGAACTCTGTTCTCTTCTTGGCTGTTTACCATTGAGCACCTACTGACAAGCAGGCAGGCCAGGGCTTGTGCCTGCAGCTCCATCAAGAGATGCTGCCTTAGCCCTGTGCCTTTGCACACACCTGTCCCCTGTCAGCTAAGAAAAGCAGCAAGGCCAATGTGACTTTAGAAGGAAGGGTTTATTTGGGGCTTATAGCTCTGGAGGGTCTATCACCACTACAGTGGGGTGTGTGTGACAAGCACCTGGTGTGGTGGCAAGGTGTTAGGTATAGAAATGCCCCCCCCCCCCCCCCATCCATGGCAGTGCTGGTGACATTGGCCTAAACATTAGGACTTTGGCCAGGTAAGCAGGATTTTTACTGGGTAAACAAACCAAAAGGTAGGTTTCTCTTTACCTAAAGAGTTGATTTCCTCTGGAGTTTCCTGCTTGTAGGAACCTTCCTTAACCTTCCTCTAAGGGTCAACTACCTTGGGCATGGGCACCTAGTTCTCAGCCAATCTATGTCAGCTAAGATCCCCATCCTGTGATCGTATTAAATCTGCTTGCTTTTCAGCCATTTGGTTCTCCTCTCTGCTGCCCCCATAATGCCTTGGCAGTTTGATCCCCAATAAATCTATCTTTCTGCCTACAGAGTGGTCTAGTTTGAAAGTTTTCTGAGCTGTTGCTTTTAGCAGGAACAGCTCAGAGCTCATATTTGGAACCTCAAACAGGAAGCAGAGAGAGCAAACTCTAAATGGCACATCTTTTTGGAACCTCCAGTCCTGCCCTCAGTGACACACTGACTGCAGCAAGGTCACCCTTCCTAAGCCTCCCCCAAAAGCCACTCACCGATGATCAGGTATTCAAATACACAAGAATATAGGGACATCTCATCCAAACTTCACAGTAACAGAAGTAGAAATATTTAATGACTAAGTGGTGCCTAGGATTGTTTCAAAGTCATTCTGGGATGAAATAGGTGACAGCTACTTGGAATTTAGAGTATACACGCTTCAAATTAATATGAAGAACACTATCAACACGCGCACTTCCCATGCTTTTATGTATCATTTAAAATGTGAAATGTTGTGTAGCAAGTGATAGGGAAATGGAAGGACACCCTAGGGCTGGTAAAGTTAAGCAGAGATGGGAAAAGAGAGGGTGGGAAAGGGAAGGACTGTGGGGAGGGTCAGCCAACCCTAGAATGTAAAAGGAAGCTGTGCAGACGTCCAGTGCTTTATAAGCTAACAAAAACCTAATCAGAAGAGTCTGAATGGAGGTAGCTTGCATAGATGGACAGGGCGGCTCTCAGATGCCAGACTGTTTTAAATGAAAATCCTGGAGCTAGCTGTGGCCAGGAAGCTCTCAGAGGCTGCCAGAACAATAGAGGCCATTAATGTTGCTCTTGGCCACCTGCTAGAACTAAATGATAAGCCCCTTTGCTGAAGATGTCACATGCTCAGGATGCAGGGCATAGAGAAAACAAGCTGGAGCTGAGCCCCAAGCCTTCTCCCTGTTGGCTAGCACTCATCGTGCCAGAGGTCCATCAGCCTCACCCAGCTGTGCACTCTGCAAGCTCCACTACTCATGTGCCAGACAAGATATGCCTACTGATGCAATAGTGGCATGGCTGTTGTGGGTTAACACTCCTCCTCTCCCCAAGTTCTGTCAGATACTTGGTCACAGTGCCATGGAAGTAAGTAACACACCGTTGTTTTGCTTTTTGATCCTTTCAGTCCCTCAGACCACACCACCCATGTTCTGAGTGTGTCTTCCACATTCACTGATCACATGCCAATTTTTTATGGAAACATCCTCACGGGCACACCTGGAAGGATGCTTTATCAGTTTTCTAAATAACTCTCAATTCAGTCAGGGACTGTATACAAGACACTGTTATGTTTGCTGTTACCTAGTGTGCACCTAAAGTGTCTTTCACACATGTGGTCTGGGGGTCTATTTCAGACTATTGTTTTTGAAGATTCCATACAGTAGGAGGGCTATCTCTAGGAACATGTGACCTGAGCAAGCCTATACTTAGACATTATTATTGAGGAAAGTCTTCAAGCAAACTCTAGTGCTGTTGTCAGAAGCAGAGTACAGGGGTGGGGTGGGGTGGAGGGTGGGGAGGTGGGGGGTGCATGCCAAAGAGGACTTGCCTGAGAGTTAGTCTAGGCTCTGCAAAGTGTCTGACTTGAAAGGGGCAGGAGACAAAGCAAGATGGCTTTGTGAGCAAATCTGGCAGCTTTGTAGGCAAATCTGGTGCATTTGCACAGTCCTGTGGGTGTTTGCTTTCCCTATCAGCTCTCAGTGTTCCACTCAGGGCAGCTTTATCATTCTATTACACCTATCTCTTAGCTAATGGCTTTCAGGATGGTCAATAGTGTAGCTCAGTGGGAGGATGCTTGCCTAGCATATGGGAGGCTCTGGGTTCCATTATCAGCACCAGTACCATCATAACAGAATCAATAAAACTACTAAAACCTCTCAAAGATGATTGAGGGGTCAAGAAAGTTAAGAGTGGTGCTCATAAACACATGGATATGTTTGGGTATGTGCAAGCATGCTGCCCCTTGCTTAGAAGCTGTCAAAATTCTGTGAGAATAGGTCATTGTGTAATGTGAGTCATGAGAATCATCACCAAACTCACCAAAGATGTTATTACCATCATCATCACCATCAGTTCTGTGTTCTTAGCTACGGGTGGAGAAAGTAATATACGTTTGTCTAGCTGCTGGCCAATCTAGTTGTGAAATTGCTTCTGCTATCAACTAAAAGTCTAAAGAAACATCATCCAATCAAAGAAATTATTCAGCAACATCCAGTGGATGTCCTCTTTATAAAAACATCACAATACTTACTTTTCAGTCCTCAAGGTGTTAAGGAATTGTTCAGAGCCCTGATTATGACTCGGCCATTGGTCAGGGATGATAACTGGCCAGATTATATATTATTATGATCTACTTTTTGCCACTAGTATTTAACACACACTTAGCTTGTTGTATACTTGTGTTGTGTATGCCTGACTATGGTGGTTTATTATTACATTCCATTGAAAGCAAAATAAATTACTATTTCAGAGAACCTCTGACCTATTTATTGACAGCCACTGTCCTCAATGAAGACAAAGTAGATTATCCAGAACAGTCAATTCCCAAGGCAGGAGTCTTAAGTTTAGCTTACAATGTTTTCTTATGATTTTGCTGAGGTTTAAGGGAAGATGGTTCAAGTTGGGAGACAAGTTTTAAAATTTTATTAGACTAATTAAGAGGGATGTGTGAGAGTGTGAGTGCGTGTGTGTGTGTGTGTGTGTGTGTGTGTGTGTGTGTGTGTGTGTGTGTGTGTGTGTGTATGGCCATATCATGATATGGGTGTGGAGGTCAGAGGACAACTTTCAGAAGTCAGTTCTCTCCTCCCACTGTGTGGGTCTGAGTGATTAAACTTGGGCTGCCAGACTTTGTGGCAAATGCCTTTATTTATTGAGTCATCTCACTGGCCAGAGAGGCAATTCCCCCTCCCCAAGGGGTTTCTCTGTGGCTTTGGAGGCTGTCCTGGAACTAGCTCTTGTAGACCAAGCTGGTCTCCAACTCTCAGAGATCCCCCTGCCTCTGCCTCCCGAGTGCTGGGACTAAAGGTGTGCGCCACCACCACTCGGCGAGAGGCAAGTTTTATATTATTATTATTATTGTTACTGTACTCATCTAGGCCACAGTGAGGAAGACACTATGCTTTGTCTACTAGCTAATCTGTTTATGAAATTGCTTTTGTTGTTATAGAAGCCAATATAGAGGGCAGAAACTATCCAGGGAAAGAAATTGCTCAGCAGAGACCAAAAGAGATATACCTCAATTTCAGTGACAAGTTACTTTTTCATGTTCTGAGTTTAGTGCTTGAGAACAAATCGCTCCCAGCATTACCAAGTTAAGGTCAAGCTTGTCTTTCACACCTGAAAATGAAATTCTTTGTAAATAGAAATTGTCAAAAATACAACATGAGCATGATTTATAAACACGTGTCCTGGACTTAGCCAAGCACACGCTGTGCTAGAGAAATGAAATGGCTGCAGAGCTCTGCCCTGGAATGTTCTGTTGTTTTGATATTGAGACCATATAAACCACAAGGCAACATCCTGAAAAATACTCACCTCTGTTCTTGTTCATCTCAATAAACTAGGGTCCTTGGTAGGGAGTGAAAGAAAGAGCATGACCCCAAACTAGAGATAAAAATAAACTTAGGAGGAAGACATGGTGTTCTCTTGGGGTCAAGCACATGTTATGAATTATTCCATTATTATAGCCATGGAAAGACTGGTTAATAAGCTGCCAATAGCAGCAGCAGCAAAAGTAACTTCACTGGTCTGCTGTGTTAACTGTGAGGAAGCCATCAACATTCTCTCTCTTTTGGAACTCATATACAAACTAGTCTCTAAATGGAGCTGGACATTTCCTGGAAGACAGGTACCCAGAATACTTTTCCTTAAGCATCTTCATTTATTTCATAATTACAGAATATGTACGCATTTAATTGTTTAAGAGTGCCCTGATGATGGACAAGATAGTAAAGGAAGTATAAATGACAAAAAGTGATATATTTATCACCACCATCTAGAGTTGAGTTCTTTATGGTGGGTAGCCATGACCCATGGCTCATGAGACCATATCCTCTTAAAGTGTGGTTAGTGTACCCAAGGGACTGACATCTTATTTAATTTACATTTCAGTGGATACTCAGCCTAGAGATTGCAAACAACTCATTTCCATCTTTATGGGATCGCTCTCCCTCCATCCTCCCCTTCTTTTTTCCTTCCCTTTTCCTTGTCGTCTTTTCTGTCTCCCTCCCTCCTTACAAGGGCTTGCTATGTAGCCCAGGCTGGCATCAAACTCACAATCCTCCTGACTCAGCCTCCAAGTCCTTAAATTCCTTTCCTCTAGTCTTACACCTCAGGGGCTTGTCTCAAAGGAATTGTCAATAGTAACGACTTTTGAGAGCATAAACGACATTAATCTTCTAAGTACCAAGAGGAACACGTATCATCAGACAGAAAATGAAGAACCAGCTATGAAACACAACCGCCACACACCACAGACCACACCTTCCTCAAAGGCACACTCCTACTCTCAATACCACAGATTAGCTTAACTTCTTTTATTTATGTTATGCTAATTCTAAACGTGTCTCTGAGACAAAGCAGCTGACAGAAATACTTCCAGCATCCTACACCAGCTTTGGGCACAGTCTGAGTAGAGTGAGGAGACTGACTGAAGCTGTGCCCAGGCTGTAGAGGAAGAGCACTTACGGCTGCTGGAGAGGATGTTGAAGAAGACATTCCAGATCTGGTGACTTTTCATGAGGAAACCGAATAGAGGTGACTTCTGAAAAGGTGACACTTGCAGAAGTTATAGGAGCTGTCATTTTAGATCATGACCGCTTTTAAAATTCTTTTATGGATCTGATAAAACCTAGATCTCTAATATTTTTAAGCCCAAGTTCCCCTGGACACTGTAACTCTTTTCAGCTTTTGCTTATATACAACTCATTCTTTACAGCAAATTAAGCTGATGAAGCCTGGCAATAAGATTTGGAAAAAGCTTAATAAAATTTTTTGCCTAGTTAAAAAAAAAAAAAAATTTGTGTCCGCTTTGAAAATTTCCCTGGAAACTTTCCCTGAGAGCTTTTCTTTCCACATTTTTTGGATGTCATCGTGCTGCCTTCTAGCTTGTGTGCCGACAGTTCCCAGTCTTTATTGAGTCACAGAGGTTTTTGTACTCTGATAACTATGCTCCTGACAGTTTGCCACCAGGCTGCCATAGTAGCACGAAAACAAAGACAGTGTGTAAAGCCAGCAGGGACTAGTGTTTCAGCCCAGCTTCATGAGGAGGCGGCAGGGGAGCGGACTTGAGCACTGGGCAGTTTGCTCAGCTTGGTTCTCTGTATGTTCTTCTCTGGCTGCTTATTGCTTCTAATGAAGGAACCGGCTTCCCTTCTGGCAGCCATAACAGCCGAACATGTGCTTGCCATAAACCTGCCTTGGTCACTTAGAGGTCAGATGCCTGTCTTGTGACAAGGAACCAATCAGAAGTTAGCTGGTGGCGCTATGCTTTACGACCCTGGGTGTGCTTTACGGACAAGCGCACAGCAATGACGTAGAGAGCATAGCAACCACCCTGGGAGGGCCTATGAGCCATAACAACCAGTTGACCAATCAACACAGGGCAAGCCCTCCAAGCCTGGAGGCACACCAATCATGAGCCTGTGCGTAAGCCTGTGCGTACCCCTAGACACTCCCCTTACGCTGCCCTATAAGATCTTTGGGGAGACCTTAGGAGCCGTCTTTTCTAGCCGTCTGCCATGGCGGGTGGGTGAAAGACCCGAGCTAACATGGGGTTAGTTCGTTAAATTACAATAAAGCCTCGTGCAGTTTGCAGCAAGCTCTCGAATCCGCCTGGTGATTGGGGTGACCGCGAACCTGGCCTGAGACCCCGGATACTTGAGTTTTCGGGGGTCTAACACTAAGTAACAGGATGGCTGCGGCTTCAGGGTGCTTCCTAGTCTCTGGCCTCATTTAACTCTCTTGGATCTTCCATTTCTCCCCACATTAGGTATTTTTTTTTTTTTTCATTTCTTTTAAGCTTACAGTTTGTATTTTCCCTCCTTTCTATTAATTTTTGGATCTAACAGATTTTTACCTGAGTTCGAGTGAAAAAGATGTTTTCCTGATGGCTTGAATGGTAATTTTGATCATTATGAATTTAATTTCCTAAATGTTTATTCCTGAAAAACTGGTGACTTTGTTCTATTACCTACCAATGAATTAAATAGAATCTGACCTTTCAAGGTTTACTTCTTTTGTGTATAAATAGGTCAATTAACCTCTACTACTAAGTCCCCTCCTCCCCCAATTCTTGACCAGACCCCCCCCCCCCCCCCCCCCCCCCCCCCCCCCCGCCCAAACACACAAAGGCCAGGCAGACTAGGAATGTTTTAAACTTACTGTGAACCTTTACTATTGTGTGGTTTGGAAAAGTTCTACTTTTCTTCTGTCATTGTTCTTTTCTTTTAGAGTATCAACTACATGAAGCTGTGGGTAAATCCTCATTCTGATGTTGTTTATGGGCATGAGCCCACCATGCAGCTAGTGTGAATTAAAAACAAACAATATCTGTCACTCTGCAGCACACTGATTAATACTTAGCACTATGTTAATTTTCCTGGGGAAAAGCCCCAGGAAGAAGACTCCTCCTGTGGCCCCAAGCTATCAAGCCAGCCTTCACATCAAAACCAAATCCTTACATATACATGTCCTGTTCTCACACAAGTCTGGGATGAGGCCTGAACATGGATTATTTCTAAAACTCCAAATGACTTGCTTGTGTTTTGTCTGTGTTTTTTGAGACAGGGTTTTCTGTATAGCCCTGGAACTCTATAGACCAGGTTGGCCTTGAAATCACAGAGATGCTCCTGTCTCTGCCTCCTGAGTGCTGGGATTAAAAGCATGTGCCACCACTCGGCTGATTACTTTTTTGAGACAGGGTTTCTCTATGTAGTCCTGGCTGTCCTTAAACTCAAGAGTTCTATCTGCCTCTGCCTTCTGAGTGCCAGAATTAAAGGTGTGTAACTCTACATACACCTGGCTTCCAAGTGATTTTAACAAGAGAGCAATGTGGAAAACAAACCAAAACCCCAAGCCACCCCCACTAATATAACAAGTGAAAGCAAACGTTTCATACACCCCAAATCAACAAAGAGGGGCATGTATATGGTTGCTTGTGTTGGTGTGTAGCTCAAGGTGAAATCTACCTACTAAGAGAAAAACAACTGCAGGCTCTAACAGACACTGACAAGAGCTAGCAGTACACTTGGCTGACTCTTAGATTCTATTTTTAATGTTAAATCCACACTGGTTATGTAACACTGGGCTAAAGGTTTTACATAATGACTGTTGTTTATAGAAATGTTAATTTTCATTTCTTTGAAAGTTACTTCTATAGGAATTCATCTTTGCCTGGGAAAGCTGCAGTCCGACATACTATTTTTAAAAAGCAGTTTACTTTGAATTTAAAACAAAAACAAAAGCCATTTTTTAAAAAAGGATTCAGTAGAAAATTAACTAAGCAAAATGAAATAGGCCCAACAGTGAAGCAGTAGACAGTCTGACAGATTTGTTCACTATGTGAACAGTGTATTGTTTCATTTAAGGTGTCTTCTAATTCTGACTTCCTTGGTGCTGCACTTAAACCTCAGTTACAGGACATCATCTGAGATAGTCTTACTCTTCCAGGAGATGTCATCCAAGTTTTATTAACAGTCATCACTTCCTGGGTATTTTAAAATAAAACAGATAACGTAACCTTTTCCACCTCAGGATTAGTTTCAGAAATCCAAACTTAGTAGATACAAAATACTATAAACAGTGAAATATATAAAGAACAATATTCTTTTTCTTTTCTTTTTTTTAAAGGATCTTCTTTGTCCCAGGCTGGCCGTGAACTCACTATGTAGCCAAGGACAACCTTGAACTTCTGATTCTCTTGCATCCACTGAGTTTAAAGATGTGGGCCACTAAGACTGGTTTATAGGTGGGTGTTCCAAATAAAACCCAAGGATTTTCAAATGCCAGGCAAGCACTCTGCCAGCTGAATTATACCCCAGCTCTAACACACAGCATTCTTGAGAAAAGACGCTACGTACAAATGTACGGCATCCTCTGAGATACCATGTTACTCCTGTCAGAATGGCTAAAATCAAAAACACTAATGACAGTTTATGCTGGAGAGGATGCGGAGAAAGAGGAACACTCCTCCACTGCTGGTGGGAGTGCCAACTTGTACAGCCACTGTGGAAATCAGTATGGCGACTCCTCAAGAAAATGGGAATGAGTCTACCACAAGATCCAGCAATTCCACTCCTAGGCATATACCCAAAAGCACATTCATATAACAAGGACATCTGTTCAACCATGTTCATAGCAGCATTATTTGTAATAGCCAGAAACTGGAAGCAGCCTAGATGCTCCTCAACTGAAGAATGGATAGAGAAAATGTGGTACATTTACACAATGGAGTACTACACAGCAGAAAAAAGCAATGGAATCTTGAAATTTTCAGGAAAATGGATGGAACTAGAAGAAACCATTCTGAGCGAGGTAACCCAATCACAAAAAGACAAACATGATATGTACTCACTCATATGTGGACCTGCTTTATGATACATAGTAGTGACTGTGCTTTATCAGAGCTGTTTTTAATGATGTTGCTCAGAATGGTTTCCTTCCAGATGATGACTGAGAAGCTAATTAAAAAGAAAAAAATTGGTGCCAGGTACCACAAGAGTAACAGAACTGTGCTGTTTTCTGGGATTTTGTTTTTTTTTACTTTTTTTTTTTAATGGAGTGTGCTGGATGCCTCTACAATTTTGTTCAAATGACTGCAGAACCTGGAAAAGCTGCTTCTGCTATTGATACATAACATATTGCTATTATATATATATATATATATATAATACACACACACACACACACACACACACACACACACACAATTTGAATTTTTGGAAACTTAAGCTGTGCTGTCAACTTTGGAAAAAAGTATCCCAGTTTACCGTGTTGAGTTGGCATAGTACAGAAATTAACAGCCATACTGGTCTAGAAATGTTGAACTTCCATTTTTTTTCCATTTGTACAGGGGTAACACACTGTATTAAATATGTAAGGTCTTAAAAACAAAACAAAAAAACCAAATGTACGGCATCAGTTACTTTGAAACACTCCCTTAAAAAGAGCTCTAGAGTGCATGTAACAGAGTATACTATGTAATGTACACACCTCCAACAAAACAAATGCCAAAGTGGTGACTTCTAGTAACCGAACAGACTGTACCTTACCCACTTTTTTTTCCTTACACTGTGCTGGGCATCCAATCTTCATTTATAGGATAGAAATAAAGGGGTAGGATGTAAAAAGAAGTATTTTTGTAGGTAACGCCATCATAAGGAATAAAGGAGCAAAGAAAATCATACACTTTATCTCTAGTGTGCACATGTTGTGGGTGGGTGTGCTTGTGCCAGGGCATGTGTGTGGAGGTCAGAAGACAGCTGGGAGAAGCTGGTTCTTTCCACCATGTGGATCCTGCAGATTGAAGTCAGGTCCTCAGAATCTGTGGCAGGCACCTTCTTACACTGACCCCATAATTACCGTTTTAAGACTGAATTTTTTTTCTTACCAGATGTGATTTAATGGGCTGCTGTCAGAAGGATCTTAGGACCTCTAAGACACAATGAGGGGTTCTTGTCTCTCCATCAACGGACTCTAGCAGCATCTTAAGGTATAGAAAGGTTCTGCTACTCAAATGAAAGATGATGTTTGGAGAATGAGCCGGGATCATCTTCCAACTGGCTATGTAAATATCAGGAGTCAGAGTTGTACATGCACCCACTATGGACATATTAAATGGGCTTGCAAGACCATGCTCTCTCTATATTTTCTTTCCTGCATATTTCTTCATGGAAAAATATTCCAACTTTTGCAATATATCAAGAGACATCTTCCAGAAGCACAGACTTCCATGTCTAGCTTTGTATTTTGAGATGGGCATTTTCATTTGAGCTGTCTTGCACTGAAACGGAACAAATATAACAATGGTCCTCTGGCCAGCCTTTAACATTCGATTCTCAACATCTACAAAGGGCATGGAAAGGGGATGGAGGGAAAGGAGACAGACAGGCCCGGCCAGTGGTAGTGTATAAATGAGGCAGCAGTAGCAGATGTGTGAGGGGAAGGGCAGCTCAGGGCACCACTTTATTAACTTCAGCTGAATGGGCTTCTCACTTTCCAAAGATATGAAATCCAGCAAGCTATTAGTGCTTGACATTCTCATCTTAAAGCCCTCAACTTTGGTACTGGTTATCCAACTAAAATTTGCACAATCCTAGTATTATTACTAGAATTTAAACATTCTTATTTGCAATCATGTTTTTTTTTTGGGGGGGGTGGGGGAAGTGTTTCCAGACAGGGTTTCTCTGTATTGTTTTGGAGCCTGTCCCGGAACTCCCTCTGTAGACCAGGGCTGGCCTTGAACTCAGAGATCACCTGCCACTGCTGGGATTAAAGGCATGCACCACCAACGCCCAGAGTGTAATCATGCTTTGACACACATAAAATCCTTGAAATACAAGATAGCCCCACAGGTAAAAACTGGGGGCTTATTGCCTTTGTGGAAGTTCCAGAAGCACCTTCACCCAATTTTATGCAATTTCAGCAAATGCTAAGTTTGACACAATCTGGTTAGAAGTTACCATTCAGCCTGTGGCTAACTGAACACAGGCTAACTCAGGACTGGCGGAAGCCAGCTCTAACAGGCTGTTTTCAGAGTCTTCCTGGTGACTGGAAACAGGTAGGGGTGGGGGACAGCAGGATGAAGATTAGGAGTTGTTTTTAATCATTGCCACAAAAGCTTGGGAAAAAGATAAACCTCAAGTCACCAAAGGCCATTATTTCCTTAAAGTGTTTTCAAAATAAATATGCGACCAATCCTCAGAACAATACATGCTCATGGATATGTTAAAACAGCCAGGAAGAAGGGTGTCTGTGACAAGGCTTGAATACTGTATAATGAAGACCCAGGAGGACTGACATGTTTCCAGTTTCCTGGCTAAAAGAAAAGAAAAAGAACCCCCTACTCCACCCACACTCCACCCACACAAGGAACACTCCAGAATCAAAAAAGGATAGTAAGGATGGCGAGGGGAGGCATTCACAGGCTTTATGAAGCAGAAACAGTGTAAGGTATGTGTCTCAGAGAAAAAAAATAAATCCCAAATATACAACTCTAAAAATGTTATCAATGTTTAATGTTTTGAGGATTAAGTAACAAATCAATTGATTTTTTTACTTAAACTAGCTTCATTCCTCTGAATTTTTCTAAAAGTTAGAAATTTACCATTATACTTACTGCTTTAGAACCATCAGATTTTACTTCTGAAAAAAATCTAATACCTTTAAAAAATTATAATTTTAATGTTAGCACAAAAATTACTTCCTAACATTTTGTTTTAGAAAACTTTCTGCAGCCAAATATACCTATTTTTGAATACAGTACTGCAAGGCACATACAGGACTCACCTCCTTTGAAATACACAGGAGATACATACACTCCCTGAAACAGGATTTTAAAGTCCATGGACAACTGGAAATACTACAAAGTTAGGTTAAAAAACACTGCCCTATAGGGCCATGCACCTTCTGTAAATTCACTCACTGTGTGTGTGTGTGTAACCACTTAAAAGACTTAGTTCTTGAAACTAAGAGCAGTGCTGAGGACAGCAGAAGCAGAAGGCCCAAAGTCTGGCAGGAGAAGTTTAAACTACCATTGCCTCCAGAGCCTGGTCATCTCTATTGTTTTCAAAGACTTGAATTTAAAAACAGGGTAATTCTACCAGAAACAAAGATTTTCATCTTTCTTAAAACAACGTGTGTGTGTGTGTGTGTGTGTGTGTGTGTGTGTGTGTGTGTGTGTGTGTATCCTTTAGCATCAATTCTTTTATAAAGAATGCTAAATGGATTATTTTTTTGTTCAGTAAAACTGAAACTACACCATTTAAATCCTTCTACCAAATTTAATGCAGCTTAATTAGGGACCAGGTATAACTTTTTCCTCTTGAACATTTTTGGTCAAGCACGTCTAACCATAAATGCAAATGGAAGTTTAAGAGGTAGATTTTTTTTTTCCATGATGCATTTTGTATTTCAAGAAAATAAAACAACCATTGAGTGTGTTTCTTAAAGTATTCAGGTCTAATGAAAAGAAAAATAAAAGATATGCTATTGGTTACAGCCTGACATTTTAACAGCCATAGTATTAGATGTTTTGTGACCAGATGCATTTTCAATTCTCTCAGGGTCAAAATACGAGTCTGCCAACTGTATTAAATCCTCCTCCTCCGCCCCCTCCACCGGCTGGCCCACAGCTCCCTGGTGGATCATTGTCATCAAATCCATTGGGCCGGAATGAACATGAAGCAGATGCAGCTTGGAGGGCCCGGGCTCGAGCATTCAACTCTTGTTCCTAAAAGTAATGTATATGAAATTAAAAATCTAAATACAATGGATGAGTACAGCACATATACAAATATTCTAAAACTGTCTTACTCTTTACCAAGCATCCTTCATTTGAAAATATTGGTATCAAGCCAGGCATAGTGTCACATGCCTTTGATCCCAGCTCGGGAGGCAGAGGCAGGTGGATCTCTGAGTTTTAGGACAGTGTAGACAGTGAGAACACCCAGGGCTTCTCAAAGAAACTCTGTCTTGAAAACTCAAAAATAAAGTAAGAAAAAACTGACATCTATCTTTGCTAAGTAGTTATCACTTAGTACACAAATGGAGGAAACAAAGTAGAGGGGGCAAATTCCACGTGTAACTGTGGAGTGCCAGACCCCTAAAGCCACTGCTACTATTGTACTTAACCACAGAGGAAGGGGAACTCCTGCAAAACTCACTGATATAACAAGAGTGGAATTCTTTAACAGCTATAATCCACTTTGGAAATGTGTGAGTACAACAGATCAGAAATCACTAATGTCTGGATTTTCCCTACTGCTTCTTTAGATTACTAAAAGAGGCAGGCAGATCTCACAGAAGACTGATAAGTAAAATGAAGCAATCATTTCTACAGTCGGACTTAGAACTCTCTCCTACTAGTTGATTAGACGGTTTACCAGGAAACCAGACATATTTGTCTATGTGCCACATCCATGTTAGGTGCTTAATAAATCCTAATACTCTTATTATAGAACATTATTAGTTACTGGGAAGGTAAAATGGCCTGATGACTAGTTATCTCTAGAATCCACATGGTAAAGTGATGACTCCCACAAACTGTTCTCTCACTTCTACATGTGAACACACATACATACACATATGCTCATACAAAGAAAAAAAGTAAAAAATTTAAAAAGGTCATTATTCAGTTTTACAAAGAACAACCTTGAATAGATAATGGCAGGTTCATGTGGTAGGGGTAAAACTGGACCCTGAAAGAACAGAAAAGCATGGTGCTTATGTTCAAGTGCTTACGCTCAAATACCACGAGGCCAAAGGGAATGGGGAAGCCAGAAAAACCCGTGGATCTGGACTGCATTCCAAGTAGGAGTAGCTGTGGCTATAAAACATGCCTGCCAGTTCCTTCATATCTGATAAACATCTCAACACTGATAATCTGTTTACTTCAGAAGGGAAGGCTATATATGGTGGGTCTTTTTTTTTTTTTAAATAATTTATTTATTTATTTATTTATTTATTTATTTATTTATTATGTATATAACATTCTGCTTCCATGTATATCTGCACACCAGAAGAGGGCACCAGATCTCATAACGGATAGTTGTGAGCCACCATGTGGTAGCTGGGAATTGAACTCAGGACCTCTGGAAGAGCAGTCAGTGCTCTTACCCTCTGAGCCATCTCTCCAGCCCTATATAGTGGGTCTTGCAGCAAACATTTTATGTTACAGATTTTTCTATTGCAACCAGCTTTCTGCTCTTCCTTCCACATTGTAAATTGTGGTGATTTACAATGTTAAGTGACACAAGGTCAGGAAGAGATGAATGGATATATCCTATGTCTTTTACCTGGATATTAAGCCACAAGAATAGGTATTTATTAGTGGTAATCAGTCCAGTTCTAAAATTCTAATTATTTTGTAAAGTTAATTAATTTTTGTAGCACTTTAGAACATTGTCATACCCCTTTAAAATGTATCATATATCATCCTTTGGATATTTTATAATTCAGTAAATTTGAAAGCAACTAAAAAATAACTTCTCATAAAAATCAGTACTAGGGGCTGGAGAGATGGCTCAGCGGTTAAGAGCACTGACTGCTCTTCCAGAGGTCCTGAGTTCAATTCCCAGCAACCACATGGTGGCTCACAACCACCTTGAATGAGATCTGGTGCCCTCTGCTGGCATGCAGGCAGAAGACATAATAAATAAATAAAATATTAAAAAAAAAAAACAGTACTAATGGCTCATTTCTTCTCTTCTAATATCTTATGGGTTCTGTGACCTTAACACACTAAACTTCAAGAAAGTTACCACTTAAGCTCATAAAATTACTTGAACTAGCCCCTTTTTTTATTAGTACTGTAATTTTATCTACAAATTACTGATCTTTGTTTGTTTTGGGGACAGGGTTTCCTTATGTGGCATATGAGGTCTCCAACCGGCAATCTTCCTGTTCTAGCTCCTTAGGCCTGGGCTTGCAGGCATGCACGCACCACCTTGGCTCCTAGCTTCTGCTGGCTCTTTTTGTTGACAGAAATTGGAAAATTTCACAAATACTCAGAAAGACTGATAAACATTTAAAGGAAATTTTTTTTTTTTTTTTTTTTTTTTTTTTTTTTTTTTTTTTTTTGTTTTTCGAGACAGGGTTTCTCTGTGTAGCTTTGGTGCCTATCCTGGCACTTGCTCTGGAGACCAGGCTGGCCTCGAACTCAGAGATCCGCCTGCCTCTGCCTACCAAGTGCTGGGATTAAAGGCACCAACTGGCCAAGGAAACAGTTTCTTGAAAACAATATATTCAAAGATAAATTCATCTCAGCAGCTTTTCCTAAATAAATGTGGTGGCTCTGGTGCAGATCCTTGAGGAACAAACCTCCTTCACATGATCATTTTAGTTCTTCATCTGATTCATCTAAATGTCAATAAGTTTTCCATAAAATACTAGGAAAAGAGCCTGCAGGAATTAGCATCAAATTTAGCTGTGGTCTGGTGAGGTGATTCAGAGAGTCTGTGGTGCTGACCCCATGAAAAGGCAGGAGGTAAGAATTGGTTCTACAAAGCTGTCCTGACTTCCACATGGGCACCACTCCCCCAGTAAAGAAAAACATAGCAGCTGTTGTCCCTGCAGGTAGAACTCAGGAACAAGGGACAAGGGAGGTAGGACATTTACATTTCATTAAACTTTCTGTTTCGGTATGACATGATCTTGCAATATTTTCTAATTAAAATGATATTTTTTGCAGCTCTAAACAACTGAGGCAGAGTTTTGTAATTAAAAACAAAGTCTTCTATATTGCATACAATTGGCATCTTTCACATTACATTTACAATGAGTTGAAATTTATAAATCCAGACTTAAACTGGAAAATGCATCTAGTTTAAAATCAGGGCATCAGATTAACTTCCTATTTAATACTGTACAGAAATGACACTTGTATTTGCAACTCACCTGTAAATACAGTTTGTTGTCCTTTGTTATGGCATCCATCAGCTCCTTCTGTAGTGGTGGATCTCCATTGACCCAGACGCCACTGGCTGGATTGTCACTGCGTAAGCCATTAGCACTGCTCTGTTTTTTGTATAAAAGCACGTAAGCTGTGTCTTTTGGAAACCTACTTGTGATTTTCTGGACTGACTGAAACGAAGTAAATGTCACCCTGCTGTCATTAAATAAAAACCACTCTTGTGACATTTCCTTATTTTCCAAATCCTGTTCAATGACTGTACTGGGGCTTTCTCCCCCTAGTAAACAACTCTGGGAGTGTGCTAATGCCAGACGTTCAGACTGGGGGCAAACCTGGTATGAAGACTCTGTCCCTGTGATGTTTCTGGCATAAGAATAGTAATGTCCACTTTCAGAGGACACACCAGAGTGCACAACAACAGAACTTAATAGGTAGGGCACTAATTTGGGGCAGAAAGCTTCTTCAGTCGTAGAAGGCTTTAATTTTTTAGCTAGGTTCTCATTAATATCAGTGAAGTCAACATCTACAGACCAACTTTCTGACAAGGAAGAAGAGAAGGAAGCAGTTCTTTTAACTGGCAACTCCAAAACCAGTGGCAGTGACACATTGTCTAAAATTTTTCTTCTCACATGGTACTTCTGATCATATGAGAACCTTAGGAGCGTAAGAATAAGGTACTCGGGCTCCTCTGTGATTTGCATAGTTTTCTCAGCATTTTGGAGAGAGGCACAGTTTTCACAATAGTACTGGTTGTCACCAGTCAGAATCTCAGGAGCCAAAAAATAGTTGAGTAAGTCAGTTACTGAAGGTGTGGTTTCGCCTCCGGGATTTGGAGGTACATCTTTACTGATGACAACCTTTGCAGATTCACTAGGGACAGAAGAGTTTTCTGTACAGTGAAACTCAACAGGAGGACTGCCTAATATTCTTTGATTTACAACAGAGTCACAGACGAAAGCAGCTGTTGCTGGATTATAAACTACTGGTTCTTCCTCTGGGTCAGCCACAGTGGTTTGCATTAGGCCATCATCTTGCACACTGGGTAACGAAGCTGGATCTTGAAAGGACGACAAGTCTTCCACAGAAGGGGCAGGACAAAAGGCCAGTGAAAGGTCTGTGAAGGCTTCCACCTTCTGTGAGGTGCTCCTGCAGTTCAGACAGCAGATATGAGTCCGTAGCTTCCCTCCAAACATTTTCTCTATTAAGGTTTTCTCGCCGTCACTTGTGCCAGGAGACTCTGTTCCTGCAGCTGCCTTACTGGCTACTTCTTGTAAAGAAGTGTCAGTGCAGCCCAGACCTTCAGTTTCAGAAGGCTCTTGTGAGGACTGAACTCGCAGGATCTTCTCTTCTTCATGGAGCCTGCAGGAGGGGACACCATCACATAGCTACGTTTAATGTTGTTTATATCTTGAAACCTCGGTGGCTTACAGAAATGTTAATTTAAAGTCATTTTTTCCTCTTTTAACCAGGAGTATGAATGTTAGAGTCTAAGAAAAGCCTTAGAGGACTATCACTACACTCTCATTTCACTTCCTCTGTGCTGATGTTTTACAGCTCACACCACACTGTATGTAGTCAGTTACATACTTGGCTGCTCTGCTGTCACACATGTATCTCCATGTGTTGGATATCTTGGCAGCCTAGTACCAAGAAACCATGGCCTGTACCGAAAGAAGGAAGTTATTCCGAGACTGAATAACTTTACTAGTCAAAGGAAGACAGAAAAATATACTGCAATACTAGGTTTAATTGCTACTAAAACAAAACAAAACAAACAAACAAACAAGCCAGTATAACTTAGCAAATCCTTATAAATTGGATCTTAAAACATTTTTGGTCTCAGGGCCCCTTTATATTCATAAAACCAAAACCAAAACCAAAACCAAAACCAAAACCAAAACGAAAACGTTTAGGAGGTATAAATGAAGCCTTGCTGGACTTACTGAGGGAGGCTTTGAAGTCCCTCTGCCCTGGCCCCTTCTCTTTGCTGGCCTTAAACTCCTGCTGCCATGCCTTCTCTGCCCTGACACACGACATGCTCTCTGCAACTGTGAGCAAAAATCAACTTTTCCCTTTAAGCTGATCTTGGCCATGGTATTTTATCAAGCAATGGAAAAGTAACCAATTTACATATATATACATTCACACACACATTGATATTTACTATATAAAAACAAAATCAAATATGTAAAACAATATATTTAAAAATGAATCCATCAGATATAATATGCAGCATTTTTAGATGAACGGCACTGTTCCACAACTTGTAAGTATTCTAAGCATCTGGCTTCACAAGACAGTCAGACACTGGTGTCTGTACTGCATCCTTCCTTACTGATAATCTGCTTTTTAAAGATGAAATATGTGAAGAAAAGCTGAGCTCCCAAAGATATGTAGTTAAAAAGGGGAGCTTGACAGATTTTTTTTTTGGGGGAGTCCCTTATGAATCTTATACTATGTTTTGGTAACAGGTACTTCTCTAAAACCAAAACCAAATTAGAAACGAAGAAAACCTTAGAAACATGCAGTAACACAAGGCTATTTTTAAAGATTAATTCTGAAAATGTGCCTTAAAGCTAAAACCAGTATTAAGTGGAGCTAAAGCACCAAGAGAGGACATAGTTCAAATGAAGTTTAAAATACTCTGTACCTGTCCAGCAGAAACCTGAGGTACTCAGAGCAGTCTTGCTGTGACCTGGGAGTAAACCATGGAGGTCTGGAAGCCTCAAAAAATATCCGAGGTGCGTAGGCTTCCCTCTTGATAGCAGAAAGGAAAATGCAACAAAGTCACTCTTATAGCACACCAGTAACTGGACCTGTAACATGACGCTTAATAAACTTAACTTAAAATTCTACTGCACTCCATTTCTACTGCAAATTGTCAGGCATGGGTGCAATTTGGAGGCACAGAAAACTTTTATGTCAAGCAAACTTTAGTCACAAATGAATTCTGCAGAGAACTGATGCCCAGAAAAGCTCAGGGTCCTGCTCAGATCAAAGAGCCAAGTGGATAGCAGGGTGATCACATCAGGTCTCAGATGTCACTAGCTGTTTACATATTGCCCCTGATATTTACATGTCTATGACATGCATGTGTTGAGACCTATGAAAAACTGAGTGTGAGAGTAATGTGTGTGTGTGTGTGTGTTTGTGTGTGTGTGTGTGTGTGTAGTGTGAGAACTTCTGCTGTCTGGTGTATGTCATACACGTGTGGGATGGGAGCACTCTGGTTAGGACCTTGCTAATCTCTCCTCTCTCTCTAAGAAGTACAAAGGCAGCTGAAATGAACTCTGGGGTCATCAGGCTCAAATCTCAGATGATTTCACAAACGGAAATGTAGACATATGAAAACATCTGATTATGATCTGAAAATACAGAATTCTCTCAATATTTTAAATACTTGTGGCATAAAGCAACACCCCCCCCCCCTCAGTAAGAGAAAACTTTACATTGGTCAGGGCCCTGACTGAGAAGGGCGAATGTGAGTTCGAGGCTAGCCTTGAACTACAGAGAAACCCTGTCTTGAAAAATGAAAACAAAACAAACCAAATAAGCCTAGACCACAAAACTACTTTAGTTGTTCATTATTATATCAATATGTTTAAGTTTCTATAAACTAAAAAACAAATCCCAAACCAAACCATTAAAGCACAGCCCCCTTCCCCAATCCCTCCCTCTTCTTGCTATATACACAGCACAGCCAGGTCCTGAGCTCACTGCAGGCCCACCTCAGAACCAGAGGATTCCCAGGTGGATCTGTTACCACAGGGAAAACAGTGTACATAATTCCATCAGTTAAAAAGACCCAATATGATATGTGGTTTAAAGAACATTATCATGGAGCTAATATGTACATATTACACATAAACACATACTCACTTGTGTATGAGCCAAAAAGGCAAAAAGATGCTGTAATTTTTTCATTAACGAATTACACCCATTTAGATTTAAAGATAACACTTGTCTTCTAAAACTGAAAAAGAACAAAATATGTTATATATACACACACATGCACTTCTTACAAAGCTAACAGGAAATTGGGTTTGAGAATTATTATCCTCAGTTACCTGACTTACAGGGTGGCCTTTACCTAACAGTTACAGTACACACGTGATGCTGTGAAGGAGGACAATACTGGATAGGCTCTTTCTATGCATGACTCTGTCTGCATGCTGACATTTCCTAGTTTCTGGGTTAGCAAATATAAATAGGCTAAAAGCATTAACTTTAACTTACAAAATGAACTTAAATTATTCAAAATAATCAAGGGAGTAAAAAATACACTGCTATGAAAACATCACAAAGTTGGGGTGATTTAAAAAGAGTAGGAGAGTCCTGGCTGCTCTTCCAGATGACCTGGGTTCCACTATCTGTAACTGTAGTTTCAGGGGCTCTGATTCCCTCTTCTGTACTCCACAGCACCAGGCACTAAAGTGGGGCACAGACAGACATGCAGGCAAAACACCAAAACAGAGAAAATAAAGTTAAAAGGAAGTGTACTATGGGGGCTGGAGAGAAGGCTCAGTTGTTAAAGATTCCATTGCTCTAGTGAAAGATCAGAGTTCAGTTCCTGGCACCCACGTCAGGCAGCTCACAGCTACCTGTACTCCAGCTCCAGGGGATCCTACAGCCTCTGTAGACACTGGAATTTCTCTCTGTCTCTCTCTGTGAAAGTAAATCTTAAACAAGAAGTGTGATACAGGCCAGGCTTGGTGGTATATACCTGTAATCTAACACTCACGAGACAGAGGGGGGATATATGTGTTTAAGCTAGTCTGGGCCTGGAACAGAGTGAGTTCCAGGCCAACACTGGAGGGAGGGAGGGAAAGGGGAGTACACTAAAAAAAAAAAAAAAAAAAAAAACCAACCCCCCCCCCAAAACCAACAAGAGTGTAAAAGAAAAAACAAAAATAGTATAGGAATAACTGGTTAAACATCAGAAAAAATTACTTAAAAAAAATAAAAAGGGCAGGGCTGGAGAGATGGCTCAGAGGTTAAGAGCACTGACTGCTCTTCCAGAGGTCCTGAGTTCAATTCCCAGCACAGCCATCTATAATGAGATCTGGTGCCCTCTTCTGGTGTGCAGATATACATGGAAGCAGAATGTTGTACACATAATAATTAAATAAAATCTTTAAAAAAATAAATAAAAGGTGCATTTTTGGTAGGTCTAATTCCAGACAATACAGAAATTAAAGATGTGACTATATAAAAAAAATATAAAGTACTATTATAAATTTGAATCACATGACTGGAAGAAAGCAAGCACCACAGGATTATCATACAGAATTTATATAAATCGGACACAAAAAATAAGCAGAAAGTCAAGTCGGGAGTTGGTGGCGCACGCCTTTAATGCCAGTACTCGGGCGGCAGAGGCAGGCGGATCTCTGAGTTCCAGGCCAGCTTGGTCTCCAGAGCAAGTGCCAGGATAGACTTCAAAGCTACACAGAGAAACCCTGTGTGTGTGGGGGGGGGAGCAGAAAGTCAATAACAAGACACACAAAGACAATAATAGATTATTCATTTCATTTTGCTCTGAGTAAAGAGAGAAAAATTCCACTATGGGCAGCAATGTTCAAATAAAAACACAAAGACTAACTGTGTGCAGGGTGTGCACATGCAGTCCCTGATCCTCAGGGGCTGTGGCTGCAGAATCCTGAGTTTGAGGCCATGTTGGGCCGAACTGTGAAAAATTTAAGACTGCTTATATCAAGTGCTGTCAGAGGTATAAGGTCACAGGTACAACATACATTGGTCCATAAGGTCAAAGTTGGCTGGGGAGATAGATGGCCAGTGGGTAAAGTGAGGACCTAAGTTCACATTCTAGCACTCAAGTGAAAGCCGGGCAAGGTTGCTCTCCCTGCATGTCTGTCTGTGCCCCACTTTAATGCCTGGTGCTGTAGAGTCCAGAAGAGGGCATCAGAGCAAAGACAAATGGACTCTGGGAGCCTGCTGGCCAGCCAGTCCACCTGCAGTGGGGAGCTCCAGGTTTCATGAGGGCCATGAGGTAAAGAAGGGATTAAGGAGATATTCAGAGGGATTAAGGAGATATTCAGACTCTACATGTGTCTACATGATGAGTGTACCCCCCCCCCCACACACACACAGTGTTGGGGGACAGTAATTTGTCACGTCCTAGTTAAAGATAATCCATCTGTACACGGTTAGAGAAATGTTAGCTATGAGCAAAACAAACTGATGCTCACCAACAGTTATGGGTAAGGGGCTGTCAGGCTGGCAAGATGACTCAGTGGGAAGGTACTTGCCACATGAGTTTGGAGACCTGAGCTCTAGTCCTGGAAGCCATGTAATGGTGGAAGGAGATAGTTAACTCCACTGAGTTTTCTTCTGACTTCCATATGCGTGTCATGGCATGCATGCATGCTCCCATCCCACACTAACAAATAAATTTAAAGCAAAAAAGGTAAAATCCACATCCTGCTCACTCAGAGAAACAGATGTGCATGGTTCTCACATGGGAAAGTTTTTAAGTGCTAAAGGCAAGTGACTGGTAAGGAAAATTTCAACAGGATTCTCTCCACAAGTGTATGTTCGGATATATTAATTATATGTAACTGTTTTTATATTAGATAATTGTAGAAAAATAATCTGGAACAATGCACATAGTTGACATTTTTGAGAATGTATACATCTTGGTTTTTGTTGATGAGATGTTTTTTAAAACCATGAAAAAGAATTCAATGTATTTCTTAAGAGATCTTCCTGTCCTGAGATATTATTACTGGTCAGCAACACTTTCCAGTTCCGGTTGCTGCTGGTCTCCACTTTCCATCACATTAGATGGATGGCAAGGTGACCTCTGGTGGTGAGATATGGACTCTTCAGTCTTATCTAATACCACTTGTGTCTAAGAGTACAACAACAAAAGTTGTGAAATACAATAACAAAACTGAATGAAACCCCAAACACTTGGGTTCTTATAATTGGGGAACAAACACAAAAACCTAAAGCTAATCTGTATCTAAGAATCTGATGCCTCCAAATGGGTGTTAACAATTCCCATCTTGGGGTCAACTCAATTTTATTGGTACTAAGAGAAAAATATCTTTTTTCCTTATTTTTGAGAGCTAGAGCTTCATATAGTCCAGGTTAGACTTGAATATGCCATATAGACAAGGATCACCAAGGACTTATGCTCTTCCTGCCTTCACCTCCCATGTGCTGGGATTACAGATGTGTAACACCAAGCTTGACTTTATGAGGTGCTAGGGATCACACACAGGGCTTCATGCACTGGAGGTAGGTACTCTAGCTATTATCTCCAGCACAAGGATGCCACTTAGCTAACAACAAAATGATTTCACATTTGCTGCTTTTAAAAGAAACCTGATTTGAAAGTAACTCAGGAATGTAAAGGAGCATGCCTCTTTTACACATTTGGCCAGTAACCAACATCTTGGTGGGTAAGCAGAGCTAAGGTTTCCTAAAAGCAAAAATGGAAGCTATTGATATGATTGCCAGCAAATACCTATGGCCAGAGAGAACTGTATGTGACTCTTCAAAAGATACATGGATTAAAAAATACAGTGGGACAGCAGAAGCAAAGATACAAGGTAAAAGCACAGAAGTATAGTAGGGCATGTTAACTCTTTGGAGTAGGCTCATTCAATCCCTTGATTACATATGAAAGTATCAAGACATACTGACTTTTTGAAAAGTAACATTGAAAATATAATGTATAATCTAATCAGACAGAATTTATATGTTGGCATTTCAATTATTCCTAAACATTAAGAGCAGTTTCAGAACGAAACAACTGAATGGCAATTGTGGAGTATTTGCACATTGTGTGAAGGTGTATTGCTGTGATTGGTGCAATAAAAAGCTGAACAGCAAGTCAGGAGGTATAGGCGAGATTTCTGGGTAGAGAAAGGAAGAGGAAGAGTAATTTAGGTGCATGGGAGATGCCAGGAGACATGGAGAAGAAACAGGAGGTGCAAGATGGAAGAGAGGTAATAGAATGCAATAGAATGCAAATTAATATACATTGGTTAATTTAAGTTTTAAGAGCTAGCTAGGAACAAGTCTAAGCTTTCATAATTAATAAGAAGTCTCTGTGTCAATATTTGGGAGCTGGCTGTCATGACAGAAAAAAGACTTGTTACAGGCAATGTTAACCTTTATGCTGCTTACATGGGAGGAGTGACTTTCCCCTTCTCAGCATGTACTCATTTCTAGTTAAACCCGAAATCTCACAGGCAAACTTACTCTGTAGCCATAAACAATGCTTGTAAAACGCTGTTCATGTAACATGTATTTCCCAGGTTAATAAGACCAGTTTTCCCAGTTTCAGATTTTCCAGAAAGTCTAGACAAACAAGATGCTAAAGCATTGGATTGAGAAGTCCAGGCACTTTGATTGAGAATCAACTTAATCTTCTCTTCACTGGGTTTAGGAAAATCCTAGGTCATAAAGAAAAAGATAAGTTTAAAAGTGAAGTAAAAATTATTTTTCAAATTAAATCAGCCAACACCATAGTAAGGGTTTCTCCACTGACACTTACGCTGTCTTTGCTCTCACTCATTTTGTAGATTATTGACATCATCCAGTCAGCCCTAAAAAATTATTCTACAGGGTGGTAGCTAATTTTAGCTAATTTCAACACGACTGACTTAAAAACAAGGAGGGAATTAATCAGGTACACTTCTGCATATGTATGTAATGGTGCCTCTAGACAGCATTAACTGAGGGGGCAGACTCACCCTGAATGCGGGCTGTGCCATTCCACAGGCTGGGGCCCAGGATGAAAAGGAAAAAGCTAGGTGAGTGCTGATATTCATTCACCTTTCTCTGCTTCCTGCTCTATTCAGGGTGTCTGGCTCTCCACCAAAAGCTGTTCTTAGTACTATGTCTTCCCTCAGACTGTGAGCCAAAAGAATCCTTCCTCCTTTATGTGGCTTCTTGACACTAACCTCATCATAACCAGAAAAATAATAGAAATGGGAAACAAATGTCTCCTAAAATCTTAAGGGGGATTATTTTTATGTTTTTGGTTTTTTTGAGACAAGGTTTCTCTGTGGCTTTTGGAGGCTATCCTGGTATTAGCTCTTGTAGACAAGGCTGGTCTGGAACTCACAGAGAGCCACCTGCCTCTGCTTCCCGAGTGCTGGGATTAAAGGCGTGCACCACCACCACCTGGTTTCTTTTTTTTTTTTTTTT
Source organism: Cricetulus griseus (assembly GCF_003668045.3). Taxonomy (NCBI): domain Eukaryota; kingdom Metazoa; phylum Chordata; class Mammalia; order Rodentia; family Cricetidae; genus Cricetulus; species Cricetulus griseus. The sequence continues at coordinate 156,762,528 of NC_048596.1, forward strand.
TGAGACAAAAATCTGAATCTGTAGCCCAAGCTGTCACTGAAATCACTCACAGTAACCCTCCTATCTCAGTATCTCCAGTGCTAAGATCATAGGCATGAGATAACATGCTTGTCTTAAAATACTATAAAGTAGACACAACAAGGAATTCAAATCCCATGTCAATTACTTGTATTCAAATTCTGGTTCACTATTCACTCAGTACTAATGCTTAGAAATGATGGCCTAGAGAAGGGATGAAAAGTGGGGTTGGTTAGTATAATGACCTCTGACTGAAAAGTAAAACTCAATCTCATGTTTTGCCATCTAGAAAATCACTACTACAGCCAAGCAGTAGTACACACCTCAAATCACAACACTCCTGAGGCCAAAGCAGATGGATCTCTAAGTTTGAGGCCAGCCTGGTCTACAGAGTAAGTTCCAGGACAGCAAGGATTACACAGTGAAACCCTGTCTTGAAAAACAAAAACAAAATAAAACAAACAAACAAACAAAAAAGGCAAGAAAATCACTACTACATACAGTCTTCTTTCTTAGTAAAGCAGAAAATAATGAACTAGAAATTGAAGCAGAGCCATGGACAATGAGGAACACTGGAAAAGCCACTTATGCTCACATGATTAGCTTCACTAGACCTATATTACCATGTAATGCTTATGCCACAGAAAACCAACACTTAGAAAGAGCAGTTTAAGATGCCTCTTTTTTTTTTTTTTTTTGGTTGTTGACTGCTGGTAGAAAATACTTTCCTTAGGCTAAGAGTAGGCCTTTCCTTCGGAGACATACTGGAAAACTGAAGAGTCGGTCAATAGAATGGCAGCAACGAGGGCAGACAGTAATGGCCCATCAAGTCCGTGGCAAATGCTTCTGTGTATAATATACTTCTGAAAGGGTCATGCCATACCAGCACCACACAGGCCTAATAGACTTGTGCTTTAGACCCAATCCTTAGTCTGAATTAGCTGAATAGATAATAACAAGACTAGAACTGACATCGAGTGACTTATTAAGTCTGGCTGAATTACGTTCTCCAATTCTTTGACTATACTCTGATTTTCCAGCCATCCATTCCTCAACACAGACCAAATCAACATTTTAGAGCTTCCCCTTTATAAACTTGAAAACAGTAATTCTAAAAAATATAGACATTCATAAAGTCTACAACAAAGAGAACCAAAACGGGAGGGAAGCAGTATTCCTTGATTCCAAGATGGATTTAATTGTTCAACATTTCTGATACTGAGATGCAAAGCTGATGTCTGTATGCACTTAATGTAGTATATCGTCAGTACCCAATTTCTTTAATAGCTCTTATAAATTTATTTTATTATTATTATTATTATTTTGGTTTTTCGAGACAGAGTTTCTCTGTGTAGCTTTGGAGCCTATCCTGGCACTTGCTCTGGAGACCAGGCTGGCCTCGAACTCACAGAGATCTGCCTGTCTCTGCCGCCCGAGTGCTGGGATTAAAGGTGTGCGCCACCAAAGCCCGGCAGCTTTTACAAATTTAAAGTGACACATTTTACTTGATGGCACTACAAAACTAAGAAATGTGCCTACCAATTTAGAATGGGGGTCTCAAATAAGAGATTATGCCCTGGCATTAATGAAACCACCATCTTCAGAGCAGCCCATTCCTGTAAAGAATACACTCTAGCAAATCTGTCTGTTACACTGTGTGCAGCTCACAAGACTGGTACAGAGGCATCATACCTTCACCGCCTCCAGAACAGGCTCGTAGAGATCTGGAAAGCCAGAGTAGTGATACATCATGCAGTGCACCAGCTCCGTCACCTGCACCAGGAAGGCTGTGCTGGAGGGCAGGCCGTCACTTCTGAAGGAGTGAACCAAGTTAACTACATGAGGGACAATCTGAAGAGAAACAGAGACATGCACTACGGTCACAAAGGCTGACAGCACACCCTAGCCTGTAGACAGAATGCAACTGTTACATGATAAGCACAGGCTTTTCTGCATGTTTAATCACGCCTTAAGAAAAGAAGTCACATGCTATTGGACCAGCAAGGTAAATATAGCTTCTAAGTCACATGATTATAACAGCATGAAAAAATTATTTTTTATTTATGTGTATATATGTCTGTATGAATGTCTGCTATGTGAGTGCCCACTGAGGACAGAAGAGGGTGTCGAATTCCCCTGGAGCTGGAGTTACAAGTGGTTATAGCCACTCAGGTTGTGTGGCAAGCACTCTAACTGCTGAACAACCATTTCTCCATTTCCTGTAATTTCATTTAATACCTTCCTCCTTCAGCTCAGCAGTAAAACGTGTCTGTCACCAAGCCTGACAACCTAAGTTCAACCTACATGTTGGAAGGAGAGAATTCACTGTCAAGTTGTCCTGACTTCCACACATACATTGTTAACACACACACACACACACACACACACACACACACACACACACACACACACAAAATAATTTTTTAAAAAGGGCCAGTGCGATGCCTTTGTAGGTAAAGGTGCTGGCTACCAAGCCTGAGGACCGAGTTTAATCCCCAGAGACCATATGGTAGAAAAAAAGAGAATAAACTCCCCACAAGCTGTCTTTTTACCTCTGTATGTGTGCTGTGGTATGTACACAATCCACCTAAAATACAAACTAAGTGTAATATAAGTTTCAGTCGTTATTGTATTTAAAAAACACCCTTAGTTGAAAAATGCTATGATTATTATACTGACTTGACCATTTGTCTTTAAAAAATTGTTTTGGGGTGCTATGGCTCAAGCCTCACCCTTGTGCTCTGCTACTGAGTTATACCACAACCCAACTAGATTATTTAACGTAACATTAAAAAAAATCCCAAACTGCAATTAGAGAGCTCCATCTAGTGAGTTTAAAATTTTCAATTGAAAAATCATATACAATTTGCATAGCAATGTGTACTACAAAAAATTCTCTGAAATAACTTACATATGTAACTAAAATTGTACTCAGGTATCAGGATTTTATATTGTTTGATTAGCACAAGAATACCTTAGATCAGATTGATACCTTATTTACAAAAAAAGCTGCCCTTAAAATAAAGCCAATCAAAAATATCTATTTTAGCTGGGCGTTGGTGGCCACGCCTTTAATCCCAGCACCCAGGAGGCAGAGGCAGTTGGATCTCTGAGTTCAAGGTCATCCTGGTCTATAAGAGCTAGTTCCAGGACAGTCTCCAAGGCTACACAAAGGAAACCTGTCTCAAAAAACCAAATCCAAACAAAAAAGCTACCATTTTTAAGAAACTGGAAATAAAAAGTAAATTGAAAAATTTAACACTCGTTAAAACACTCTTGAAAACATTTAATATTGGTAACCAGTACAATAGTAATGTCCTTTCATACAAAGATTTAAGACACTATAATCACAATGAAACATTTTATTTTACAGAATGGCTATTATCAGGATAGAATACTTTTTCAACTAGTTATTAATCACAATCTGATACTATGTATGTATACTTCTGAAACTAAAGGTGTCTCAGGTTCTGTATACAGGGTGTCTTTGCATCTCCAACTCCTGATAAACTACAGTCACTGCTCTATCCGGGTTGTCTCAAACAGTACTAAGAGCAGCTGGTACTGATCCAATCAGCTCCCTCTATTGCCACCTGCTGCCTCAGTCAGTGGTCAGATTCTTCAGTCAACAGTGATTTCTGTCTGGAACTGTCTGGATTTATTCTGTATCAAATGCATTAAATGCACTGCAGATGTTATGCCATCTTCTTTAACCTCAGTCCTATTACAGTTACTGATGTGGTCATACTCTAGAAAATGTGTGCAATACTACACTGTCACCTACTAGATTTGTGTTCCAGAACTGGGAGGTTAGGGAAGGAGAGGCACAAAAAGCTCATAATGCTTTAAATCTATGATTTTAAAATTTAATTTTTTATTAATTGAATTTGTTCTTGGACAATTCATACACATATATAAACATTCTAATTATTTTCATTCCACACCCTCTCTCTCTTTAAATTATTTTATGTATTTGGGTGTTTTTCCTGCACATGTATGCCATGTGTGCGTCCCTGGCCTGGTGCCCACAGAGACCAGAAGAGGGCACCAGATTCCCCAAACTGGAGTTTCAGACAGTTGTAAGTACTATGTGGTGCTGGGGAATGACACCCAAGTCCAGTGGGAGAGTAGCCAAGTTCTTAAATGCTGAGTCATCTTTCCAGCCCTTGTGCACCTTCCCTTACCTCCCTTGCATCCATCAAGCCCTGGTCCTACAAATCCCTTTTCTCAGTAGCTTTATGATTTTGTGCTGGGCACAGATCACAACCTTCCTGGGCTACATGTGGCTGCATGCAGCCTGAACATGTCTGCTACCAGTTTCTAATGAGCTTCTTTTGTTATCATGTTTACATCCCCTTCCTCCCTCCATCCCTCCCTCCCTCCCCCTGCTCCCTTAGTATATAACCTAGGGACTCCTGCATCTTAGACCAGTGCTCTATCACTGGGAATATCCCTTTTCTAAACACATCAAGTGATGATTCTGTAAAGCTAAAACTGGTGTTCTTGCTAAATTAGTCTGAAATCCAAAATTACTTTGTTTCCTCAGAGGTGAAAGATTTTAAAGATGAATAGTTCCAAGACTTCCAAAGCTCTCCCAGTGTAGATCCGGTCTTTACAACCAGGTTACAGTTTTGTCTCTTATCACCTCCTAAATGACCACTCTTATCACCAGCATGGAAACAGACAGTCCTTTATAACAACACAGGCTGCTACACAAACAGCAAAGTTAGATTTAAAATTTAGTTATTTCATTTTATGTGTATGAGTGTTTTGCCTGCATGTATCATGTATGTCACATACATGTGTGTGCATACCCGGGAGGTTAGACTCTCTGAAACCAGAGTTACAGATGGTTGTGAGTCATCATGTGGGAGCTGGGACCAGAACAAGTGTTCTTAACCACTTAAGAGCCATCTCCCCAGCCCCGAAGTTAGGGTTTTAAAATCCTAAGTGTTATTACTCATTAAACATAATTGCTACTTGAGGAAATATGTATCATTTATTTCATTACTAACTTTGTTTTTATTTCTCCATTTTAACTATGCACCACAGATCAGTTTAAAATAAATCTCTTTTTATAAAAAGTGCATGGAAAGCAGCTTAGCCTCTAACAATACAAGTCAGAACTTCTTGGTTCACTCTCAGATTTCTAAACACAAATGTAATGAGTGACCAATGATGTCCGTCCCAGGCTAGTGCTCCTACTTACCTACTCAGACACAAAATCCTTGACTGAATTCTTCGGAGTCACTGACAATTTAACATTCTTCATTACTAGTTCTCCAAGCTATTTCTAGTTGAACTTTGTAGGGTACTTACACAATATTGTGTCTTGATTTTTCAGGCTTTACAAAGTCAGATCAAAATTTTCAAATTTCAAATCTAGATATTTCTTAAGTAGGTGATTTAAAACCACTTTAATCTAAAAGCTAAGTTTCAAAGGAAGTATTTGTTATTTCAACTCCTTTTTTTTCCAGAAAGAGAGCGAGAGAAAAACAACATAAAAGGTAAGGAAGTATAGTTTTTCTTTTAACAAATTGTGAGAAAAAGACATAGGTTTAAGCAGAGCCTAAGCAGTTAACTACAGAGATGAAGGGGTGGTGTCAGCGTGAGAGGGAACACGCAGTGGTTTACTTCCCAGAACTTCTCAAATGGCCTGTACATGATAATGCTAGAATACAGGGACAAATGTTTTCTCTTCTGGAGCATTTTGTTTGTATGCCTAGTAAGTGTAGCTCAAAATTGAGATTTGTCTGATAAACAAAGAATCTTATGGATTCACCATCAATTTCACCACATTGAGAACAATGACTACAGAAAGCACTCATCCAAAATATCAAATGAAATGACTTATTATCAAGGTTTCCATGAAACAACATCTGTGGATTTCCCTCAAAGGAAGAGGCCCTGGGCAGCCCACATGAGTCTACCGTCTGGCTAGCTAGCTGGGCATAAGCAGGAGGAATGCACTGTGCACTTCTGCATGTCTCTGACTGTCACGGTGCATTAGCACCCCTAAGGTGATGCAAGATGCTGTTGAGTTTCAACTCCTATAAAACACGATCGGAATTGGAGGATGCAGATAACCATGTGAATGTTTCCTGAAACGGATTCACAATAACATTTTGTCATTCCTCATCTGTAGTAACTGACAACTGCAATCAAATCAAAGCCAGCAAACAGCTGGTTTCGGGTGGCAGGTAGAATTGTGACTACCATCAAAGATGGTGTTAGTGGGCTGACAAAGAGGGAAAGGCCCCAAATCCAGGACTCAACTAGTTTTGTTCTTTCCCGTGCCATCGACAGCAGTTTCTCTCACAGTGATCCTGCACTGTTGGTGTGTAAAGGCACTCTGCAGTGACAGCTCCCTGTATAGCAGTGACTTCCCGTTGTGGGGGCAATCGCTGTTGAGTACAGCAGTGTTGGTAAAGCACAAAACTTTCTGAAAATATATTCTTTGCCAGGCTATTCTACAAACTCCATTTGTTAAGAATCTAGTTACATGAGATACTATAAGGCTAGCCTACAGTCTTTTCATTAGACATGCAATGTGAGCTACATGTTGACAAGCATTTCACAGAGAGCGTATGTTATACTTACCAAATGGAATGCCTCTGGAGAATGCTGAAAACTAAGCAGCATATGAGAGAGAACTGCAAGAGCACCAGGTCTCACAAGAGGAAACCAAAGTCGATTAAAAACCTGCAGAATGAGACACCATCCTCAGAGTTCACAGGACAAGCATTAACCCTTCCCTACGGCTGACAGCCCTTTCTGTGAATGTCCCCTCTTCCTGGAAAGCCCTATCATAACACATTGTTAGACTTTGGGGGAGAAAAAAGAAACACAGTAGGACTGAAACCAAAGAGAATTTAATGATCTAAACAATTCTCAAAACTCCCTCATTTGAAAATATGACCAAATATATAAATAAGCAAGCATATAGCCTCCAGAGGCACTATTCATTCAGCTTACTCATTATTTACTGAACACCTACTATTGTTTGGCAGTGTTCTAGGTACTGTAGGTCATACATGGCTTATGGTTAGAGGACACGTAGAAGATAACAAAAAGTAATAAACAGTGATAAAAATACAAAGTAGAACACAGTGACCAGGAAATACTGGGTAGCAAAAGAATCTGTCATTTTATAGAGGGTGCTAAAAATGCCCCAGGAGAAAGGAAACATGAGAGTAAATTGAAGGGACATCAGCTTCACACACTTAGGACAAGAACATTTATTATAAGCAGGGCAGACAGTACTGCCCCAGGTCCTCAAGACTGGCGCGGTAGACAACAAAGGGCAATGTCACTGAACAGAGTTGAAGGCAAGAGTATCTGGAGATGGGATGAGAAGAGTCAGCAAATGGAGTTCTTGTATAACATTTGTAAGGAACCAAAAGTAGGAGCAATGAAGCCACTAAATCAATGCTACAAGAGATGATGACAGTTTTGGACCAAGGTAACAGTGATGTAATTGGTTAAAAGTAGTAATAGGATTCTGGGTATATTTTAAAGGGAGTTAGAATGTGTAGGACAGTGGTTGAGACAATAAAGAAAGATAAGGGTTGCTTCAAAGACTAGGCCTAACAGAGGGGAAGCTATTTGAGATAGCTACTTATCAAGAGGGAGAGGACCAAATTTGGGAGTAAACATCAGGAGGTTGTGGATAAGGTGAATTTAATATTTCTGAGTATAGATAGGCTACTCATTTTTTGAGTTAGTTACTACCCATGTCTTTGGAATATATTTTAGCTTTCTCCTGCTGCAATAAATATTTTTATAGGAAAAAAAAAAGCAAAACAACAAAATGCAAAACACCCTCTCACCCCCCCCCAAAAAAAAGAAAAGAAAAGCAAAAGAGAAAGGTCTGAGTTTAGATAACTGAATAAATGTGTGATGATCTGAATGAGAATGGTCCCTAAAGGCTCATGTACTTGAGTGCCTAGTCTTCAGGGAATGGAACTATTTGAGAAGGATTAAGAGCCTTATTGGGGGTGGGCTCTGAGGTTTCAAAGCACATGCTAAACTCAGTCAGTCAATCTGTCTGTCTGTCTCTGCTTGCAGATAAGGATATAAAGTTCTCAGCTACCGCTCAGAGCCAAATCTATCTGTTTGCTGACATGATGATCATGCACAAACTTTCTGAAATGATAAGCAAGCCCCAAGTAAGTGCTTTCATTTATGAGTTTTTCTTGGTCATGGTGTCCCTTCATAGCAGCAGAACAGTAACTACAATAAAAATAGATATGGAATTCAAGGGCAAATAATGAAATAAAATATAAATCTGTCAGTTATAAAGTTGGACATCTTATTTAAAGTCATAGAGCATCTATGATTACTGCATGGTATAGAACACCTGCTGCAGTAAGTATGGATTGAGAAGCAAGTAGAGCAAAGAAAAGTTAGGAGACTGATAACCCAGTAAAAGACAAAGGACAAAAGAGCACAATGTCCTGAGAATTAAATAAAGTGTTTTACGTGATTTGGCTCAGGATGTAGATCAGGGGTACAGCTTACATTGTGAAAAAATCAAAACCCCAAACAAAAACTGTGGTGATCAACTGTGTTCTGGTTAGCAACACCGGAAGCAGAGTCTCCAAGGCAGATAGGTAGAGCACAGTGACAGAAGTTTGATGATATGGACTGAAGAGCTCATGGGAGCCAAGCATGGTGCTAAATAACCATAACCTTTCTATCTGTGTGGCTATGGCAGGAGGATTGTGAGTTGGAGGTCAGTCTGACCTCTGTAGTAAGATAGTCTCGGAAATGCCGAAGATAAAAACAATCATCATCATAACTAACCGTCAACCACAAAGCTGAAATACAAACAAAAAAAGCTAATAGGTGGACTTTGTTTTCACATTAAGTGCTTAAAAATGGCAAACTAATTTCAGTTGACTATCCCTACATTGCACTGGCTTTTCCCCCTAAGACCTATTTAAAACAAACCCCAAACTAGGAACATACTCAGAAGTCTATGCATTCCAATGGGCTGATCCACTTTGACTCACCAGTTCTATTTTCAGCAAAGTAACATCTATCAAAATAGTAAACTTCTGAACAGCTGCCAGTCCTTTCAGGAGAGCGATTACCCATGTATCCACATGCTGAGCCAATGGCCAAGACAGCCAGTCAATCATTCTGAAAAGTGAAGGAAGACACATCAGTCAGGAGTAACAAGAACCCTTTGGGACTCAAAGTGAAACTGTGGCTTGTCTTCAAGTGCTTTCCAGTCGTGTAAGCTCACAGTTTCTGTATTTGATGAATTCCCATAAGACTTTATGATAAATGATCATTTCTCATAACTGTCAAATTTCAAATGGATGTTATAAAGGGATATCAAGAACTCTTCAACAGTAACTTATAAGAGTAGTTCAAAAACTAAGATGTATGAATATCAACCAAGATTTTGCTTCTTGCTAAGTAGTGCAATGTGAATCATACCATTAAAGAGGCTACATTCTGAATCTTGGAGCAAGAGTCTTTGCCTCTTTCAAAATCCTACACACAATGACAACAGAAGAAAATTTGATTTTCCATTATTGTATAATTCCTTTCTTACATTATCAAGCCAGTTCAATGGTTAAAAAGTAATTTGGGTTCTGATGGAACCTCTTTCTAAAGCTAAACATATAGCACACTGAAGACTAGTACAAGTCTTTGGAAAGCAGCCAGGCTACATGCTTATGTAATCTGAAGTAATCTAGATTGATTAGATACTAATAAAGAGTAAAGAAAACAAATATTCAGGTTTCTGAAGTCAGAGTAATTGGTTTAAAAATCTCAACTCACAATTTATTAGTTGGGAGAATCTATGCACCTTATTTTCTTTTTCGGAATTCCTTTATCTCTAGGTTATAAATATGCCTATTTACAGGGTTGTTCTAAAGATTAAATGGATAACACTCATCATGAATGTAACCTTTCACCAAATATTAATCCAGGGAGCAATTACCATCTTTTTAAAAGTTTATTTATTATGGTTGTGAGTGTGTATATGTGTGTATATATGTGTATATGCATGCCTTGACACAAACAAGGAGGCCAAAGTGTGGGTTCTGAGGAATCAACTCAGGTTGCCAGACTTGTGCAGCAAGTACATTTATCCCACTGAGCCACCCGGTGAATCCAGGAATAAACAGCTTGATTGCATAAAATGTAAATGTAAATGTAAATACTGAGGATATAAACTGTGATCGAAAGAAAGAACACTACCATGTTAATAGCACCGGCATCTGCATTATATAACTATCCACCTTTTTAAGACTGGAGTATCATCATTATTGGTCTTTTTTATTTTGGCTTTCAAGACAGGGTCTCATTCTGTTGCCCAGGCTGGCCTTAAACTTGTGGAAATCCTCTTGTCTCAGGCTCCTAAGTGTTGGGTTTACAGCAGTACACACTATGCTTTTTTGCTTTTAAGATTTAAATGTTCTCAAAAGTATGAAGTGTGGCCACCAAGTACAATGCATACTAACTGCCAGTTATCTGGGTACGCCTCATTCCTCCCACAAATTTTATGTCTTTTCTTCTTTTTCTGGCTTCTTACAACAATAATGGTTACAAGTCATTGAAGTAATTGTTATTAGCTACTCTTTATCACCCAATTATTGTAGGGCTGCTTTTCAGAAAAATCTGTAGCAACATACAGAGAGTAATAAGAGACATATGTGCATTTCTGTAGAGTATATTCAGACTGGGGCAGGTACATGGTTGAGCTGGTAGAGTGCTTGCTGGTCAATCATGCACAAAGCCTTGGATTTGATTACCAGCACTTCATAAATCAGATATGGTGGCTCAAGTTATCTTCAGTTACTATCAAGTTCTAGGAGGGGTAGGGTATAGCCTGTGATACATGTGACCCTGTCTCCAAAAAGTAAAAACAAGCTGGGTGTGCTGCTACATGCTTTTAATTCCAGCATTTGGGAGGCAGAGGCAGGCAGATTACTGTAAGTCAGCGGTCAGAAAAGGATATAAAACAAGACTCTCCTAAAAAAAAAAGAAAAAGACCCAAAAACCCCAACATTGTAGTAGTGACAATGAAAGATACTACGGAGGAATTTTAGTACCAAGGAAGTTCTGTATAAATCTATCCACAGCTATTTAAAATGGAAAGATATGAGCAGGCCATGGTGGCTCACCTGTAATCTCAGTACTTAAGAGCCCAAGGCAAGAAAACTGCCATAAATTTGAGGATAGCCTGGACCACAGAGTGAGTTCTATGCCAGCCTGGGCTAGACTAGAGTCTCAACCTGTTCCCCTCTTCTCCCCAAATAAAAGAACTGAGATACTGTTAAAATTAATGCCAGTAAGTTAGCAACAAACAACAACTCCTTTTTTGTTTAAGTGGGAAAATGCACATGAAAATGAGGCAGTGTGAACACCTGCCTTGGCTCTGTGCACTCACTGCCCTGTGAATAGTGGCACTGCCATCGAGGACCGTAAGGCCAGAACCTTCATCTCAGTGTAAGGAGAAGATTGACTGGAAGGGGGGAGGAGCAAGGTCTTTACTTTTGTTAATTACTCATTTAATTAGCCTTTTCCTTGAGCTCTCTTCTAGATTCTTATCATATAATCATTTCCACTTGCTATGGGCTGAGTGTCAGCATCTTTCTCAGACCCCTGCTGAAATCTAACCCTGAGCTGAGAGGTGAGGCCTTTGGGGAGGCTGGAAGGCCCTTATGACTGGAAGGGGTCATGGTCTTCACCTCAGAATTTTCACCCATTAGGACTGTAAGAAATGTACTTCTGTTGTTTATAAACTACCCAGACTAAGGAGTCTTTTTCTTTTCTTTTTTTTAAATAGCAGCCTGAACAGGTTAAGACAGAAGTCATCCATGAGACAAGTATTTTGAGTGTGTACTCTAGCTAGTAAGGTATTAGGTACCAAGAAATGCTATCGTCAGATTTGCTTTCTGTCCCCAAATTGGAAGGAAAAGTCAGGAAACCTGTCAACAACCACCAAACAGTGTTACTGATATCTGCTCATTTTATATTCTGGAATATAAAATGCAAATTTTGGGTGTCCTTTAATCTTAACTGTGACAGTCCATTGTGTTTCTGTCTACTCTCCTCCAGTGATTGTGTTGTTTCTAGCTAAAACTTTGGATTTCTAGTGTTTACAGTAAAGACATTTATTCCTATAACTCAAAGAAATAACACACAGCTTTAAAACCACAACATTAAAACAGGCAATATTATGGAAAGAAATGAAAACAGAGTTAATCACAAATCATGGTATATAAACCAACTTTCACTTTTACAAGGCAGCTGGAGGACTCCATCCAGCTTTCAGTCTTACTTGTTTTATAGACAGGAATTTTTACACAGACAATTTGACTTCAGGCTTCTTTGAAGATTCTGCTGAGGCAAGACCAGATTCAAGTTTCTCTGTTATCGACAGACAGACCCCTGGAGCTGAAGCCCTTTCTTCCTCAGAAGTGCTTTCGCCCTCAGTCCTCATCACTTCACTGATTCCTGGCCTGTTTCATACTTGAATGTTATCTGATCAACTAGAAGACTATTGTAGCAAAACAGGTTTGATTTCTACAAATGGTAGAGACAGAATTCAAAGGACTTAGTGATATTAGTTAAAGTGAGTAAGAAAAAGAATGGAATTACACTTGCGTCTAGATTTGTGATCTAGGAAATTAGAAGCACAATTTACAGATGAACTGGTTCCATTAATTAAATAGCACAGAGAAGAAGCTAGAGTGGGTGTGTGTTGTAGAGAGTGGCATGGCACTCTCTGGGTTCTCAACATAAAATACTTCAGCTCATGTAACTAATAACAGAGACACAGAAGCCACTGTAACCCTCACCTCCTGTTTAAACAGGCCAAATACATAAGATAGAGAAACTCAAGAAACAAAATTAAGCAACTAAGAAACAAGTTAAAGCTCAATTAGGAAACAATACTGTTCCTGAAACACAGAAACTCAACAGCTGGAATAAACACTATGGATGGGCACCTTCATAGAGAAAAATGAGCAGGTTTTAGCACAAGGCATGTATTCCCTCACCTAAGACAGTGCTGGAAACTTTTTGTAAATGGAAAATACCATAGGAGTAAAGCCCTAAATACAAGCTACCAAATACTCTGATTAAGAAACACAGTCTGATGTAGAATACTGGGTGCTTACCCAGCTTGTGGCTGACTTGGGTGCTGTGGCTCACTATGTCTACTGAGCATTTCAAGAAAGCATCATACTTTATACTCTAGCCTAGGAAAAGCTAGAGCATGGCTTCTATTGAATGCTTGTTTTGGCACAATCAGAAAGTTGAGAAATCATAAACTGGGTCAACCGAAGTTAGACACTGTCTGCTGGTGTCTTCTTCTAAAACACAAGGCCTTGCTTTCTCTTTTACTTTAGTACACGGTCACCTCAATGAACACTTCCTTAGCCATCTTCCTGAAAACTGCAAAGCACTTATTTACAGCTCACCCCTCTTCTTGTCTACCTTTCCCAACAAATACTTATTATCATTTAACATATTAAATTATTTACTCCATGTTCTAAAATGAAATTTGAATCCAAAACAAAATCAGTTTAATTATTCAACAGCAGGGCAAAAAAGTCAGGCCTGTTTATCTAGGGCACCCGTTACTATACATTTTCACACTTTAAATCAGGGTGAGTGCTGGGGTCAGTGAAACACTACTACATCACTGTTGGTCTTTCTGAATAAAGGAAGCTCGTGAAAGAATATATTTTTATTAATTTGCTCAGGGTATTTTGAGCTCTGCCTGACACTCTTGTTAAGTGCTCAGTAAGTCACTTTGAATGAATACAAGCATAAAAGTGCTGCAAAGGGCAAATTAGTTTATAGCTAGACATGGGAGACTACTGCAGATCATTAAGGATAAAAAAAAAAAAAGCATGTTATCAGAAACACCTGACAAGCAGACTGGCAACAGCTCCCACCAGTAACAGTAAATGCCCAATAACAATGTGCTATTACTTTCAACATGTTAAAAGAAAACAGCTATCAAACCAGAATTCTTTATCTGGCCAAATCCATCCAGTTATGAATAAAGGAAAGAAAACAAATTCCAAAGAGGCAAAGGTAGGGACTGGAGAGATGGTTGAATGATTAACAGCACTTGTTGCTCTTGCAGAGGATCCATGTTCAATTCCCAGCACACACCTAGTGGGTTCACAACCATCCATAACTTCAGTTGCAGGAGCTGATCAAGCATGCACATGGTACACATTTATACACGAAGGCAAAACACAAACATAAAATAACATAAATCCAAAGAGGCAAGGGCAAAGGTATAATCTATGGGTCTGGTTGAAAGAGAAAATAAAATCCCTACTTGGGTAAGAAGAACAAAACCAAACCCAGAACCATATAACGCTAACAACAACCACCCTACATGAAAAGGCTATAAGAATAACAAGGAATAAAGAATCTAAGGAAACAGTTGGCCAATCAACCAACACAGGGCAAGTCCTCCAAGCCTTGAGGCATACCAATCCTGAGCCTGTGTGTACCCTTAGATACTCCCCTTATGCTGCCCTATAAGATCTCAGTCCCCTGGCGTCTCAGGGCCTTTTCCCAGCCATCCGCCATGGTGGATGGATGAAAGGCCCGAGCTAATGGGGTTAGCTCATTAAACAACTGCAATAAAGCTCTTGCTGTTTGCATCAAAAAAAATCTAGGGAAACAATCTAACCAAACAATTTCAGATGAGACTATAAAGGTAAGTCCAATTAATTTGAATAAACTACAAATTTCTTTCATGATCTCAGTTTTTGAAATTTCCCTAAGTTTTCCACTATGCATACAAAAAGCCATAATATCATCTCTTCTCTGGTCTGTAATAAATGTCTGGCATAAACAACAAAGTACCTGCAGAGAGCTTGGGTCATACTTGCATCTTTTACATTGGGATCGGCGGTCAGGCTCCTGATGAGGACTGTGATCATCTGCAGAGGAATATGCTGCACAAGGCTTGCCAAGGCGACTGAGGGCTCAAAGGAAGCATCTAGTTTTTAGTCAAAAAGATAGACAAACATGTCAAACAGGTTCAAAGTGAAGTAGTTCAAGGAAACACACACTTGCAGTGAAGATGTTACAATTAGTTGTTATACTATACCTCATGAGCAGACTCTAAAATTGAAAGTTAAATCATAGAAAAGCGAGGTCAGGAGTGAATAGCAATAACCACTCATTCTACAGACACAACACCAAAGTATAAAAACTATCGTTAAATTTAGTCAATAAGATACTTCACTGTTAATGTCACATTTTGGGGGGATTTAAAAAAAACTAGAACCAGTCAGATATCATTCTGATGTCCATGTCAGAGCTTCTAAAATAATTAAGAAATATTATACTACTCTAAGGGAGTCTTAAAAATCTTGAGTAGAAATATATAAATGTAATATAAATGTTTATATAAATGTAAGGCATTAAGATGGTGAGCTTCACTGCTACAGTTGAAAGACTTCATAAGAAATCTAACTACGGCAAACGACAAGTAAAATTACAGGACAGGGAAGAGAATGTACCTAGTATATAATAAATGCATTGCATTGTGGGAGATTTTAAAACTTGACCCTTATTTCTGGTTAAGATAAAAAGAGGGCTGGGTGTTGGTGGTGAGCGCCTTTAATCCCAGCACTCGGGATGCAGAGGCAGGTGGATCTCTGTGAGTTCGAGGCCAGCCTGGTCTAAGAGTAAGTCCCAGGATAGGCTCCAAAGCTACACAGAGAAACCCTGTCTTGGAGGAAAAAAAAAAAATAGATAAAAAGAGGACAGCTTCACAAGTTCAGTTTGACTGACAGATTTTAAAGCCCCAAGGGCAGACACAGACAAAATTCTGAGGTGAAAGTGTTTTCTAAGTATTATCCTTTGACCCTTCCCAAGTTTGTGATGTAGTTTTCTTTTTTTTTGAGACAGGGTTTCTCTGTGGCTTTGGAGGCCGTCTTGGAACTAGCTTTTGAGACCAGGCTGGTCTTGAACTCACGGAGATACGCCTCCCAAGTGCTGGGATTAAAGGCGTGTGCCACCACCGCCTTTGATAAGGGCAGGCAAGACCAGCATCTACCTAAACTGCCACACTTCATACTTGTTTTAATGTTGCCTGGGTCTCTTGTCACAAATACTGTTGTAAAGCGACAATGACAATACTTTAAACTGGGACAATCTTATAATAGGTTGTGCGCGACCCTTGAATTCTTTTTAAAAAATGAGAACATTGAAAAACAGCTTCGACAAGATGATAGGTTACATACAATAATGACACTGTGGTAAGCATCATATGAGACCATTAGTCAGTAATGAGGGAAGCTTTTCGTAATGGCTGTCAGCCTGTAAGCATTCCAAAACTGGAGCAGAGGCTGGGTCATTAAGTGACTTGCCCAGTGACAAAGGTCTTGGGACTTAGGCATCTTTTGGCTACAACGTTCGATTCTGAACAAGGCAGTGAAGTGCAGTACAATTTTGTGGCTAAGGGTATTTAGATCTGCTCTCCATCAAGAATGCCTCTTACCGGAGGATTTACTCCAATAAAACATGCTTGCTGACCTTCCGGTCCTCACAAGAGAATGTTTCCGGGCAGAAAGCGTACTGTGTTTGAGACACATGTTGAACTTCCCCTGAAATAATGACCCTTACCTGTGGAAGAGATGCTTGCAAAAACTTCTTGCAGAGAAGGTAGCAGCGTGGAGGGCTCAGCCTTCCAGATGTTCTGTAGTAAGTTACTCACTTTCGTTACCTGGGAGACATACTCCCGCAGCTCCTTCTCCTGGGTGGACACACACTGGAAATGACCTATCGTTCGAACCAGCTGTTGACAGAAGGTAATGGACAGTTTCCCTTTGGGGACGCACTGTACGAAGTCCGTCAGCAGGTCGCTGAGTCGGGCACAGAGCTGCGGCTCCGGCCTCTCACAAACCATCCGCAGCACCTCCACCTGCAGCAGGCTGAAGAGGTCCAGCACCGACGGGCAGCTCATGATCAGCTTCAGGCCATTGTGAATGTAGTCCAGGATGGCTACGTCCTTCCTGTCCAGGGAGTGGTAGCCCTGTTGCAGGAGGCCCAACACGAAGGTCTTGTTGAAGAAGGACTCGAACTCGGGCCGGTGGTACCGCGCGTAGGCCTCCAGCACCTGGTGGCCCACCTGGCGCTGGAAAGGGTCCGGGCCCTCCAGGATGAGCCGGGTCGTCAGGTCAAACATGGCCTCGCACTGCGCCTCGTCGAGCCCGTGCTCCGCCGACTCCACCACCTTGCGCACAATCATCCGCTTGAGGGGCAGCGGATGCGAGGAACTCACCAGGCCCTCCAGGATCTTGTCCATCGTCGCCACGCTGCAAGGCCGGGCCCGGGGGACGAGGAGCGGGCGGCGGGGCGACGGCGGCGGCGACGGCGGCGGCGGCCCCGGGGGGCAGCCACATTTATCGAGTGCGAGCGCCCATCCGAGCCGGGGCGGAGCGGGGCTTCCGGGGCGCCTAGGGGCTGCCAGTGCCCGCCGTTCGCCGGAGGCCGGCACAGACGCCCCTCAGCATCCGGGCGCGGCGGCCCCGCAGGCCCCCGGGCTGAGTCCGAAGGTGAGGAGCGCCTCCGCGTCCCGGGGCGGCGAGGGCGTCCAGGCTCCCGCGGGTGCGCAGAGGAAAGCCGGCCCGGGCTGAGTCAGGCGGCGCTGTCACCCAGAGTGCCGCCAACAGCCAGGGAGAGAGAGGAGCCGGAGGCAGCGAACACCCTCGACCCGGATGCAGAAATACCGGCAAGGAGGAAGTGAAGCTCCGACGGACCCGGGCTAGGTCCGCCCTCGCTCCACCCACTTTTTCCGGTTTTTTTTTCTCCTCTCCTACATTCTACACACTTCCTTCTAGCCCCGCCCCTTCCCGGCCTCTCGCCCCATCTAGCTCCTCCCCTCCCCGACAGACCGCGCCCCCTTCCCTGACGCGCAGGCGCCGTGGCCCTGACGGAGTCACTCTGTCACTTCCGCGTCACTGGAGAAGGAGTGGCGCGTCACAGGCGGACATCCGGGAGGGCTGCTGAGGGAATCTGGAGGGGACCTTGCTGCTTTTAGGTTCTCGTCGCCTTTCTTTGATTAGAGACTCAGGGACCGCTGAGCACGACCGGATGGCGTCTGTGTGAGGCCGCCGGCGACTGCGGGGAGAGAAGCACTTCTCACGGGGCCGCCCGAATGCATTTCACAGGGAGCTTCTCCATGCAGACTGCACAGAAAACCGCGTCCTTGTTTGCCGTTGGCAGGGGAAGGAAAGGATGCAGGTGGTTTCGTAGAAGCCAGAACTGGCAGTTAGCTGGGGCATTTCCCCGAGCTCTAGAGCAGGATTGGGTGCAGGACTCTCACGGAGGGGGTAGAAAGGGGCGGGGGTGGCAGCTGAAGCTTACACAGAAGATGGCTCCAGCTGAGACAAGATGGAGGAACCGTTTACCCTGTCAGTCTGGGTGACGACGCTTAGGAAAATTCGAGGGAGTGCTGTTTATTTGGAAATGTTGTGTCAGAGGAAGTTTTGGGAACTCTAGAAGCGAGGAAGTGAGGAAAAGTATAAGAATACACAAACTTTTTGGGAAATCTTTTAAAAGACCTTTTTGGGTCTAGACACGCTCCAGTGCCTAAATGACTGGATTTTTTCCCGGAAACGACTGCTAAAGACATCTCTGGAAGTTTATACATGGAACGATGTTTTGAAACAGGGTTGTGGTAATAATGCAGTTAGTGAGCTTTTGAATTTTGTGCACAGTGTAAGCAGGCTGGAGTGTAAAGCAGAGAATAGAAGTATGTGTGTGTGCCTGTATAAAAGACTACTTCGGAAAGAAAACTTTTGACGACGTCATAAAGTTTACATTAAAGATCTTTCGCATCAAGGGAGGATATATGCGGTCATCATACATGTGCCCTTTCAAGTTAAATCCCAAAGATTCAAAACGGTTTTCAACTCTAGGCCTCGGCATGTGACCAAGTGGTCAAAGTACCTGACAAGGCCCTGGATTTGACCCTGTTGTATGAAACAAACAAAAACTTTAATCATATGCTTTTACTTTGAAAAATGTTGCCTAATTGTAGCTTCCTTCAACCTCATTTAATATAGCTGTGAAATCAGACGTTGTTGGTTACTTTTATATACCTTTATGTGTCCAATAGACAAAATGGTAACATGTTTCCATTTGTTCAAACGTTGTTTTGCTTAAGTCGAAAACTTAAGAAATACACGATCCCAGCCGGGCGTTGGTGGCTCACGCCTTTAATCCCGGCACTCGGGAGGCAGGGGCAGGAGTATCTTTGTGAGCTCGAGCCCAGTCTGGTCTACAAGAGCTAGTTCCAGGACAGCCTCCAAAGCCACAGAGAAACCCTGTCTCAAAACAAACAAACAAACAAACAAACAAATAAATAAGAAATGCACGATCACATCAATGTATTTAATACATCCATTTTCATAATATTAAAAATAGCAGTTGAGAGGTGATAAAGAGCTGGGTGAAGGGGAACAGGAGACTTCCGTTTGTAGGAAGAGATAGGGAAAAAGGGGATTAGATCTAGACCCAAGAATGGTTTTCAAACTCCCTTTTCAGGTAGGTAGAAGAATAGCAAAGTCATTGTGCAGTTGTTGCTTTTGTCCAGGCTGCCCTCAGAAAGGCTTAGTTGAGTATTACCCTGACTTACTGATTGCTCCAGCCTCCCACCTCTCTAATGCTGGGCTTACCTGCTTTTGCCACTATGCACCGTTTCATGAAGAATTTAAGCATAAAATAATTCCACTTCTAGGCATATACCTCAAAGAATTAAAAGCAATGGCTAACTGTGTATCAATGTTCCTGTAATTATTTAAAATGGCCTACAGGTGAAAACTGCATGAACAAAATGAGTGGTTAAGTAAAATGTGACACAGAAATACAAAGGGATGTTATTTGCCACTCACAAAACAATAAATCCTGTGTGATTCTATGTATGTGGGAAACTCAAACAGTCAAGTTAATAGAGACAGAAAAATAGAGGTTTCTAGAAGGGTAGGGAAGGGAGAAGGGTATTTATTTAGAGGGTGTACATCTTAGAAAGATGAACAGTTTTTGGAAATGAAGAGTAGTGCTGATTGTATGATGATGTGAAAATATTTTACCACTGAACTTGACACATTAAAGGTAAGTTTTATGGCTGGAGATCAGTTGGGAGAGCGCTTGCTTGCCTAGCATGTTTTAAGCCCTGGGCCTCAGCATTTGGTAAACTGAGTATGGTGGTACATGCCTGTAATATGCATGTACATAAATGCAACTCAGGAAGTAGATGCAGAAATGTCAGGAGCTTGGTATTCTTTATATAGGTTAGTCCAGGCCATATGAAATGCTGTAGAGAGGCTATATAAAGCAATCCACCTAAAATGATCAAAATACATGAAACACATTTAATTAAAAAGGGCATACAGATGGCAAATATAGGAAAAGATACTCAGTAGCCACAAAAGCAATGCAAGTTAAAACCACGAGATACCACACACACATTAGAACAGTGACAATTCTGGGAAGGATGCAGAGAAAATATATATTATTGGTGTTAATACAAAATGACTCAGCTCCTCTGAAAAATTATTTGGCAGTTTCTTTTTAAAACCGTCTCATTATGTAAACCCAGGTTTGCCTTGTAATCTTGTTGCCTCTGTCTCTGAAGTACTAGAAGAATTACAGGCATGCTTCCCCACATCCATCTTACTTGGCAGATTCTTGAAATTAAACATGTTGGCTGGAGCGATGGATCAGCAGTTAAGAGGGCATATTGTCAGTGTTTTGATTGAATTTCACACATTTGTTTGCTCAAAGAAGCCTGTAATTCCAGCTCCAGAGAGACCCAGTGCCGGTGGCCTCAGTGTGCACTTGCACTGAAATGCACATACCCACTTCCACTCTCACACAAACATATGCAAAACCTTAAAAGTTTTACAAAATTGAACATAATTGTCATATGACCATGTAGTTGAAATCCAAGATATTTACTTCAGAGAAATGAGAACTTACATTCAAATAAAAATAATCATACACATATGTTTATAGTAGTTTTATGTATTATAGTCAGCAATAATGGCAATCAACCGGATGGTTAAATTGGATAAATGAACTGGTTCAATTGAAGCATAGAATACCAACAAGAAAAAGCAATGGACTACTGATAGGCACACCCATTTGACTGGTCCCAGGGGCATTATTCCAAGATAAAGAGGCAATTTCCAAGGTCATATGCTTCGACAGTATTGTCGAAGAGAGTATTTTTAGAGATGAAAGACTGGTGATTGTTAGGGTTTAGGATGGTAGAAGAGAGTGGGTAGACTAAAGGAGTAGCACTCAGTTGACTTTTGGTAGACTGGTTCTGCACCTTGAAAAAATGACATGTAACCATACATGTATACATGATACATAAATTTCCTGATTTTTATATTGTGCTATATTTAGGTAAATGTAGAGCACTGGGGGGAATGAAATAAAGGGTTCAAAGGATTTCTGTTTGTAACTTTTTGTAGTTGATTTCAAAATAAAAAGAGACAAATGACCTCCCATTCTCATATCCACCCTTCATTTGTAAGTGGTCAGAGCTTATAATTATGTGATTCTGCTGCACCCTGTATTATTCTTCCCATCAAACAACAAGCTACCACAGTCTGTAATATTTAGAATGTTGATACTGGAGCTCTCCAAATCGCACTTCAAGAGGCAAATGTAAACATGACTATACATAGATGATAGGCTTAACTGAATCTTTGCCCTTGTCTAGTTATATGTAACTGAACAATATATGAATAAATCTTGGTGGCCAGGAATAAAAGTTTTTTTCTACTCACCATTAAGCTAAAAAGAAGCTAAGAGTTCTGTGTAATAAAGATTCCAGCATGTCTGGACCCTACCCATGTGAAATATGGAATTGCTGATTGTGAAGAATAATGTAGACAGACACTGTCTTAGGTTGCTTGAGATGCCTTGACAATGAATGTAATGCACACCGGGAGGCCTAAACAACTGAAATGCATTCTTTCACAACTCTGGGTGCTAGAAGTTTAAAATTGCCAGCAGACTTCTTTCTGGTTGTCACCCTCCCCATCCCTCCCTCTCTCCCCCCTCTCCCACTCTCCCTCTCCCTCTCTCTCTCTCTCTCTCTCTCTCTCTCTCTCTCTCTCTCGTGTGTGTGTGTGTGTGTGTGTGTGTGTGTGTGTGTGAGAGAGAGAGAGAGAGAGAGAGAGAGAGAGAGAGAGAGAGAGATGGGGTGATAGAAAAGGACCATAAGAGGGGAGTGAAAAAGTGTGTGATGGAATTCATATAACATGAAAGCAGAAAACAGGACTCTTTGACTGAAGGAAGACCAGAAATGGGTGGGGTGGCTAAGGGACAAGTAAAACAGTGGGGGAGGGAACAAAATAGGACAATCTATAATGGCACCTATGTATGATAGTGCCATAATGAAATGTACTGCAACCCATACTAACATGAAAAGGAGCTCTTAAAGGAAATGCTTGATTTGCTATCTAAATAGCAGTAAGGCAGTGACTTCTGGCTGCAGTAACTGGCTACTTAGATAAGCCTTGCCATGCTTGGAAGCACTGAGCACTTGCTTTCTCTTTTTAAGTCACTGAAGATCTGTTCTTTCCTGGTTCCTTTCCTCTGGCCTTGGTAACTCACCCTTCAGGGTGTCAGCTCAGAGGGCTCCATGTTTTAGCAGTTTTGTCATGGTGACAGAATGTCTCATATAAATAACTTCAAAGGAGGAAAGATTTGTTTTGTTACAGGTCGAGGTTTCAGTGTGTGCTCATTTGGTTCTCTGTGCTTGGTCAGAGCATCAAGGTGAAGCCCTCAGGGTCATGCCAGTGACCTACTTCCTCCACCTAGGCTTCACCCCCTAGATTTCTCCAGCTCTTAGGAAAGGCATCATTTTATTGATCCTACATGACATTAGTCTCTTCATTAGGTTAGAGTCCTCACGATCTAGTCTTTAGAAATGCCTCACAGATAAGCCAGACCTGTACTTCACTGATATTGAAGGGGCTTCTTTCCTGAAAAAAATAGCCATCCATCCATCCATCCTTCCATTCATCCTTCCTTCCTTCCTTCCTTCCTTCCTTCCTTCCTTCCTTCCTTCCTTCCATACATCCATCCATACATATTGAGACAGAATCTCCCTATATAGCCCCAGCTGTCCTGGAATTCACTATGTAGACCAGGTAGCCTCAAGCCTACAGAGGTCTGTCTGCTTCTGCCTTTCAAGTGCCAGGATTAAAAGTGTGCAGCATGCCCAGCCTGCCTAGGGGTTTCTTAACTCTTAAGCAACAAAAAAACAAAAACACAACAACAACAACAACAACAACAACAACAAAAACACCAACGACAGTTTATGCTGGAGAGGATGTGGAGAAAGAGGAACACTCCTCCACTGCTGGTGGGAGTGCCAACTTGTACAGCCACTTTGGAAATCAGTATGGCAATTACTCAGGAAAATGGCCATCAGTCTACCCCAAGATCCACCAATTCCACTCTTAGGCATATACCCACCCCCCAAAAAGCACATTCATACAACAAGGACATCTGTTCAACTATGTTTATAGCAGCATTATTTGTAATAGCCAGAAACTGGAAGCAACCTACATGCTCCTCAACTGAAGAATGGTTAGAGAAAATGTGGTACATTTACACAATGGAGTACTACTCAGTGGAAAAAAACAATGGAATCTGGAAATTCACAGGCAAATGGATGGCATGAGAAGAAACCATCCTGGGTGAGGTAACCCAGTCACAGAAAGACAAACATGGTATGTACTCACTCAGATATGGATATTAGACATAAAGCAAAGGATTACCAGCCTACCAACTTACAATCCACACCTCCAGAGAAGCTAGGAAACAAGGAAGACCCTAAGAACGACATACATAATCCCCAGAGAAGGGGAAAGGGACAAGATCTCCTGAGCAAATTGGGAGCATGGGGGGAGAGGAGAAGGAGATAGGAGAGAGACAAGGGGAAACGAAGAGGGGTGAGGAGGACATGAGGGAGCAGGAAGATTTAGTTGGGGGATGAATAGAGGAGAACACGAAAAGAGACACCATCATAGAGTTAGCCATTATAGGTTGAAAGAGAAATCTGGCACTAGGGAAATGTCAATGGATCCACAGGGATGACCCCAACTAAGAATCTAAGCAATAGTGGAGAGGCTACCTTAAATGCCCTTCCTCTATGAGAATGATGACTACCTTATATGCCATCCTAGAGCCTTCATCTAGTAGCTGATGGAAGCAGAAGCAGACACCCACAGCTAAGCACTGAGATGAACTCCTGGAATCCAGTTTCAGAGAGGGAAGAGTGATGAGCAAAGGGGTCAAGACCAGGCTGGTGAAACCCACAGAAATGGCTCACCTGAACAAGGAGGAGCTCATGAACCCCAAACTGATAGCTAGGAAACCAGCATAGGACTGATCCAGACCCCATGAACATGAGTGTCAGTGAGGAGACCTGGGCAATCAATGGGGCCTCTGGTAGTAGATCAGTATTTATCTTCAGTACATGAATGGACTTTGGGAGCCCACTCCACAAAGAGGGATACTCTGTCAGCCTAGGCACATGGGGGAGGGCCTAGACCCTGCTTCAAATGATATGACAGACTTTGAATATTCCCCCATGGAAGGTCTCACCCTCCCTGGGGAGCAGAAAGGGGATGGGATAGGGAGTTAGTGGGGGGGAGAAGGGGAGGAGGGGAGGGAGAGGGAACTGGGATTGACATGTAAAACAAGCTTGTTTCTAATTTAAATTAAAAAATCTGAAAAAAATTAACCATCTCACCTACCTTCTGGGGACACTTCATGAAACTAATACAATAAGCCAGTTATCCTATAAACTATCCTCACAGTGTCCTATATTTCTAGCATTTGCCACAATTATATTTCTATGTTTCTCATTTGTCTTTCTTATGTGCTAGGGTACAAGGTCATCTCTCCTGTTCATTACCCAGCACCCAGCCTAGTATCTTCTTGCTAATCTTTGGGATATTAAATATTCTGTGCTACTTCATGTTCCTAATGCAGTGATGACCCCATCCATAAAATTATTTCTCTACTCCATAACTGTAATTTTGCTACTGTTATGAATTGTAATGTAAATATACCCATGTTTCCCGATGATCTTAGGCAACCCCTGCGAGAGGGTTGTTCTCACCCAGAGGAGCTGTGACCCACAGGTCACTATCCTAGCACTTAGCACTCAAAGATTATTCAAAAAGTTCATCTTTGTTGTAAAAGTCCTTTTTGTTATATGCTCATATATCTATTTTCATAGAAATATTTGCCAAGATGTTACTGTTATAAATTTTTTATTGTAACATATATTATAATACACACAAAGGTAAATATTTGGTTTGATTTTTAAAAATTGCATTCAGACATTAAGTTTGAGCAAGGTAATGATTATTAGGATTTGTATGCAGGAACACAAACAGTAAAAAACAAAACAAAACAAAAAAAACTTCTTAATCACTTCCAAACATAATAAATTATAATTTCTAATGAAAAACATTTCTATGCTAATAAATTTACTTTTTAAAAATCTTTTTGCAGATTTTTTTTTCCCTGAGACAGGGTTTCTCTGTGGCTTTGGAGGCTGTCTTGGAACTAACTCTTGTAGACCAGGCTGGTCTCGAACTCACAGAGATTCACCTGCCTCTGCCTCCCGTGTGATGGGATTAAAGGCATGTACCATCGATGCCCGGCTAACTAACAATCTTTCAATATAAGATCCCTGTTTTTAGACAAAAATAATTTTAAAATTTGCCTGCCTCTTTAAAATTTAAAATCCGCCTGCCTCTACTTCCTGAGTGGTGGGATTAAAGGCGTGCACCACCAACGCCCTATCTTTTTACTCTTTGATACTTTTTTTCTGAATTACAAATTACAATAGGCAATTATAAATTACACACAATCTTTTGCTTTATCTTCCTCACTAACACCACAGTCATATTTCTTGTGTTGGTTACATTTTTATCTGTTAAGGCAGAATATACTTACTAAGCAGGTTATATTTCATAATCTTGTGAATGAAAAAAAATTAGAAACCAAAGAACAAGTAATGGTGTAATTGTTCTATCAAATCTCATGTAATTTCAGGAAAAATCACTTCTATCAGGCAGTAATTCTGCCTAATAAATTCTTTTCATGTCAGAAAGAAAGATGAAATTGTAGGAAATCTATGGCAGTTTGTTGTGTGCGTTTACAGTTCATTGCCTGGGGCACTTGATAATGCAATTATTAGACTGGCCCTAAATTATATCTAAATATGTATGAAGTGTATACACAGTTAAGTGTGATGTGGTGATATCGTTTTTGGAAAATGAAGTGTGTCTGAAGATCAGTGGAGCTTGTCACTAGCTAACTATAGAGGTCTGGAGGTCTGCACATACAGACAGGAAGTGAGATGGCTGGGGGGAGAAAGGCATATAAAGGCGGGAGGAAACAGGAACAAGCTGATGAGGCAAAGGTGGCTCCTTCTCTCTGATCTCTCAGCATTTTCCCTGATGTCTGACTCCAGGCTTTTATTTTTTAAGATCTATTAGAACTCATGTTGCAGGGTGAGTGTGCAAAGAGGCTGAGCAAACTACTTAAATTATGAGATGCAAGTATCCACATAAATTTTCCATGTTTCACTTTTTCTGGAATATTTGTTAAGGTTGTTGAATGAATTTATGGGCCATGGTGAAGACAGTTCTTTTATCTGATGACATACAAAGGCCATGATAATTATTAACTAGGGTTTCCACAGTGGATACATTCTACCAATAAATTCTCTTCTCAAAATCTTTCCCTCTATATTTCTGAGGTAATATTTTTGTTATTTCCTCAGTGTCTGGTGGGTATCATGACTCAGCAGATCTGGTGATCAGCTTCTCTTAGAATGCTGGGAAATTCCAGAAGAGTGAGATGGGAGCGGTGCAGATGTAAGAGTTTCTCTGGCACTGGGTTTAGGATTGTTTCTTCTATCAGAGAAGGCCCTGGAGCATGTAGCTTGACTCTCTGAATATCTCTGCTAGGCAACACCTTCTTGTTACCTATCACAACCTGTGAGGAAGTGCATCTCTGCTGAGCAGTTTCCACAGTTGACAACAGACCTTGCAAACCTTTGGGATATTAATATTCACTGAAATGTGGTACTAACTTTTATTTTCAAGGCTTTAACCAGGAACATTTGTTTCTTAGATTAAACAAAATGTGATAGTTTGTTATAGGCTTCAAGGTAGAAAAAAATATTTGTTTTTTCAGATAAGGGTGTTTGTCATATTTAATTTAAAGTGTCCATTCCAGATTCTTTTTTTTATAAATTTTATTTAAATTAGAAACAATCTTATTTTACATATCTATCACAGTCCCCCTCTTCCTACCATCCTCCCATGTCCCCCACATACCCCCCATCCCATCCCCCATCCACTCCCCAGGGAGGGTGAAACCTTCCATGAGGGATCATCAAAGTCTGTCAGGTCATTTGGGGCAGGGCCTAGGCCCTCCCCCATGTACCTAGGCTGAGAGAGTATCCCTCCATGGGGAATGAGCTCCTGAAGTCCATTCTTGCACGAGGGATAAATACTAGTTCTACTGCCAGGAGGCCCTATAGACTTCCCAGGCCTCCTAGCTGGTTCAAAGGGCCTGGTTGGGTCCTAGGTTGGTTCCCCAGCTGTCAGACTGGGGTCTGTGAGCTCCTATTTGCTCAGGTCAGCTGTTCCTGTGGGTTTCTCCAGCCTGGTCCTGACTCCTTTGCTCATCACTCCTTCCTCTTTGGAAACTGGATTCCAAGAATTCAGTTCAGTGTTTAGCTGTGAGTATCTGCTTCTGCTTCCATCAGCTACTGGATGAAGGCTCTAGGATGGCATATAAGGTAGTCATCATTCTCATAGAGGAAGGGCATTTAAGGTAGCCTCTCCACTTTTGCTTAGATTCTTAGTTGGGGTCATCCCTGTGGATCCATTGACATTTCCCTAGTGCCAGATTTCTCTTTCAACCTATAATGGCTAACTCTATGATGGTGTCTCTTTTCATGTTCTCCTCTATTCATCCCCCAACTAAATCTTCCTGCTCCCTCATGTCCTCCTCACCCCTCTTCTCTCCCTTTCTCTTTCTACTATCTCCCTCTCCCCTCCTCCTGTGTGCTCCCAATTTGTTCAGGAGATCTTGTCCCTTTCCCCTTCTCTGGGGACCATGTATGTCTCTCTTAGAGTCTTCCTTGTCTCCTAGCTTCTCTGGAAGTGTGGATTGTAGGCTGGTAATCCTTTGCTCTATGTCTAATATCCATATCTGAATGAGTACATACCATGTTTGTCTTTTTGTGACTGGGTTACCTTGCTCAGGATGGTTTCTTCTAGTCAGAATGGCTAAAATAAAAAAACACCAAGGACGTTTGTTCTGGAGAGGATATGGAGAAAGGAGAACACTCTTTCATCGCTAGTGGGAGTGCAAACTCACACAGCCACTTTGCCATACTTCAGTATGGCAATTTCTTAGGAAAATGGGAATCAGTCTACCTCAAGATCCAGCAATTCCACTCTTAGGCATATACCCAAAGGATGCACATTCATACAACAATGACATCTGTTCAACGATGTTCATAGCAGCATTATTTGTAATAGCCAGGACATGGAAGCAATCTAGATGCCTCTCAAGCAAAGAATGGATAGAGAAAATGTGGTGCATTTACACAATGGAGTACTACTCAGTGGGTGGGTGGGGGAAACAATGAAATCTTGAAATTCACAGGCAAATGTGTAGAACTAGAAGAAACCATCCCAGATTCTTGTTTGGAGTCCTGGCCCCCGGTTTGTGGTGTTACATTGGGAGGTGGGGCCTAGATGTTGGGAATGAGCCACTAGGCGTGAAAGACACACTTGGCTCCACATTCTTTCTTTGCTCATAACCTCCCTATCTATTTTGATGTGAGAGCCTTTGTCATAGGCTCTCACCAATATGATTGGAGCTGCTTTGTGACACCTTCTCTAGTGATGGACTGCAGTCGTCTGAAACTGAGCCAAGTAAGGCTTCCCCTTCCTGAACTGTTTTTGTTGGGTTGGAGTAGTGCAGGACAAGCGGGTAGGGTATCTTAGCCAGCTTCATCAATGGAGTACTTTCACGGGCTCAGCACTTTTTCTTGAAGTATTCTTTTTAGCTTGAACACATAGCTGTGGGGTGCCAAGTTACAGTTCTAGGGTTGGGAACCAAGCACGCTATCTTTCTTCCTGTTTTTGGTCTGGTATGCTCTGTCTAGTTTGAGTTGCAGGTACATGAAGATATATCCCTGTTTTCCAAAACAGACAAAATTTGGTTTATTTCCAATTAATTTTAACCTTGGGTAAATTACATGGATTTTTAGTTATTCATTGGCACAATGCAAGTATTACTCTATTCTCAGGGTAGTTCTATAGAGCAAAATGTGTTAATAATGTGACTTAATAGGCTCACAGGGAGTAGAGTTTTCCCTTTATGTTGGCAAGAAACTGGTTATAAAAGCAACAGAAACTCAAGTTCCTTGTATAGAGTGATGTAATATTTTGTGTGGCTGAGGAAAAAAAAATCAATAGAATGTTATTGAACCAAATTCTTTAACACTACAGACCTGGTACTTCTATCTAAGATCTCTCTCCCTTATATTCATTCTCCTTGCTACATTCCCTCCATCTTACTCTGTGCCTTAAAAAGCAATGGTTTGAATTATCATTGTAATTATGATTAAGATCATTAGGGATAAGGAGAGTGAAAGGTGTAAATGTGTTCAGCCCCCATCTGTAACTCTTGACTAGCTGAGGAAACTCTGAGGGTTAGGAATGCAGTGCGGTGGTGAAATGCTTCACCTAGCATGCAAGAAGCCTTGGGTTCAGCACCCTAGCATATCACACACACATGCATGTATGTGCATATAACACACACACACACACACACACACACACACACACGTTCTCGGAGGGAAAAGCTCAGAAAACTGGGCATTCATGATGTTTATCGGGGATAAAACTTCTTGTGAGAGCATTGATGACACTAAAGGGTTAATAAAGGTATTAGTAATCACAAATATCAATACTTCAATTACAGTTTCTTTCTTACAAATGTGCTCATGAAAGGAGGACTAAAACTACCTTTTTAGTTTTTTATTTGTTTCTTTGAGATAAAGAGATAACAGCACCGTTCTAAAGTTTGTACATAACCCAAGGTATGTCGTATTGAAGAAGAAAGCCTGTCCTTTTCTAATGATGCTTGCAATGTAAAATCCATGGTGTGGTGTTTATCTAACCCAAACAATTTCTCTGTCTCACTACACTACACAACTGGGTCAATCTGTTAAATTGGGCATTGGTCAAATTATCTGAAAGTGATAGACTACATCGAAAAATTAATGACTATCTTTAGCCTGGCTTGTAGCAGACAGAAATTTCTAGTTTAAATGAGTCGTCCTTTTTTTTTTTTTTTTTGATTCTTACCAACAACGTGTACTATAGTAGCCTTAATATCCTATAGTTTATTGTAAGACTAATAAGAGGCCTTATAGAAAGATATGTTTAAACTAATTCATACACATACGACACAAACATTACCAAAATCAGTTAAATTGCGTTGGAATTCAGATGTTGCATCAACTCCACAGTTTAACTAGTATCTCATATTTTGTATCTCAGAATGTCCTAATAGTGTTAAGACTAAGTCATGAAACCACAGCATCTGTTTACACCACTGACTTAGGTTATCTCCATCAACTGTGGCCTCATTGCTCTGAAGTCTTATATTTACTTCTAAATATTTGCTATGCCTCAGAACTCAAGTACCCTATCTCTGCCTCTCCTTGGTAGTGCCCTTTGTTCTTACCTCAGTGAAGGCAGCATCCTTAATTTTTCTTTTCTCAGCAGGAAAAGGTTTTCTGTGTCATTTTTCTCTATTTTTGTTAATTCAAGTCTTCTGTACACCTTGTGATTTTTTTCTTTCTCAGCCATATCCTGTGGCATTAATCTCTCTCCACTCTGGTTTTCCCTCCACAGACACACATGTACCTTCTCTCAATCTTATTACTGTCTGATTTGTCTGTTCCTTAGGATCTTCTAGTGTTTCAACAATAGTTTATAAGGTGACAAATAATAAACACTCTAAATTCCCCCCCCTCAAAAAAAAAAGAGTGTTTACTTACCTCTGGAGACACAGGAGTCATTCCTTAGTGAGCTTCAGAGACCCTTGTTGGAGGCATTTTGTGGAAGGAAACTCTTTGAAATTAGTAACATTTTAAAATCTGTCAAATAATGTGCCATTTGTCTTAAGGTGCCTACTCTGGGACCTTTATTGCATCTTAAAACAGAACTTGTTATTTCTAAGATTTGATTTTTCTGTTTCCAGGTAATAAATTAGCCAGATGCTGTTTCATCAACTATTCATCTACACTGGCAGGAGATGTGTCTTTTGGGTCAGAAACACTTGTATTGTTTCCTCTTGCCTCTCCTTCTTTTGGGAGTGGTACTGGGGCCCCAGCTGGAACCTGCTCACATAATAGCTTGTGTTCTAAGAGCTCAACACCCAACTAGATACTCTGATAATTTTGGAGAGTTGCTTGCTGCAGACTCATCAGTGAGGAATGGCCTGGGCAAGGATTATGGTGGGACCCACACTAGGTACCAATGGCAGTGCCCTTCTTCCAATAGGTCCCTTCTGCCCTGAGCTCTCTTTTTAACAACACCCTTGTGAGGAAACAGATCCTGCACATTATGATTTAGGAAAGCACCACATAGGTATTTTTATATAGTGCTGTCAGATAGACAAAGTCAAGAATCAGTTCTTCACTATGGGTTACTGTTGCCAGCTTCCATTTCTTCCTTAACAAGCATTCGTCAGTGTTCTCCCAAGCTCTCCACATCTTCCTTTAGAGGGTTCTGACACATTGCAAATTTGCCATGGAGGGTGGTCTTATTTTTATGGAAACTCCTGTTATGCACCATCCTCCAAGTCCTTATTACTATTGTTGGAAGTTACCTGAAATACATGTAGTCTTTCTCTCACGTGAGTGCCACACACCTGATTTCCTTGCTTTGCCTTGCCTTGTATTCCACAACCTCAGAGGCTCTTGGGTAGGAAAAATTGCTTAAGTTTGGTATCCAGACTGAACACATAATTCCAGTGAGCTACATGGTCATCACAATGCGTCAGAACTACAATTATTAGATAACTTTTGTTTACCTGAATCAGCTTCAAGGATATTTCTTCTTTCTTTTGTTTGTTTTTCAGTTTTGGTTAACCTATCTTCACCCCTCCTTTTCCCTTATCCCACCCCATCCCTACCTAAACCTTTAACTCCCAGTATTCCCCCCTCTAACTTCATTCCATAGGTGTCCTACTCTCCCCTGTCCTCTTAAGACCTCTTCTCTTCTCCCTTTCATAACTACTTTCTAGTTTCCTGTGCTCCACAGATAGTCCAAATCAAACATACAAATCTAAAATTTCAAAACTAGGATTCATGTATGAGGGGGAGTTTGAAGGATTTCTCTTTCTGGGCCTGGGTTACTTGGTGAAAATAACTTGCTTGTTGTATCTTCCGTTCCTTGCATCCCCTCCCCAATTCCATTGTTTTGCAGCTGAATAAAATTCTGTTGTGTATGCTCCCCACATCTTCATTACCCACCCACCAGTTGATAGACATCTAGGTTGATTCCACTTTCTAACTATTGTGAATAGAGCAGCAATGGATGTGGGTTTCTCTGTAGGAGGATATGTGGAGTCCTGTGGATTATGTACCTAGGAGTGGTACAGCTGGATCATATGATGGTCCTATTTTTAGCTTTTTTATTAATTAAATGTATTCATTTATTTTGCATCCC
Organism: Cricetulus griseus; assembly: GCF_003668045.3. Classification (NCBI taxonomy): domain Eukaryota; kingdom Metazoa; phylum Chordata; class Mammalia; order Rodentia; family Cricetidae; genus Cricetulus; species Cricetulus griseus. The sequence goes on from NC_048596.1 coordinate 156,795,368, forward strand.
AACTGCAGTTTCCCTTCCCTCTACTCAAATTCCCTCCCTTCACCTCCTTTTCCCCCTTCCCCCATCCATTCATCCTGTAGGCCTCCCATGGATATCAAGTGGCATATCAAGTTGTAGTAGGACTAAGCTCCTCCCAAAAGCCAATTAAAGTGTTAGGGACAGCCCTGTTCCCACCATTAGGAGTTCTGTAAATAGACAAAGCTACACAACTGTCACATATATGCAGAGGGCCTAGGTCAGTCCCATGCAGGCTCCCTAGTTCAGACTCTGTGAGATCCTACGAGCCCAAGTTGGTTGATTCTTGTAATATCCCTGACCCCTCTGGCTCCTATAATCAATCCTTTCCCCATATCTTCAACAGGATTTCCTGAGTTCAGCCTATGTTTGGCTGTGGGACTCTGCATCTGTTTCTGTCAGTTGGTGGATGAAGCCTCTCTGATGACAGTTGGGTTAGGCACCAATCTATGAGTATAACAGAATATCATTAGGCATCATTACATTGACCTTTTTTTCCTTCTCCAGTCGTGTTTGGTTCTATCCTAGGTCTCTGAGTCATTCAGCTTCTGGGTCCTGGCATTCCAGGCAATGTCAGGAGTGGGCTCACTCTCATGACATGGGTCTCAGACATTGGTTGGCCACTCCCACAATCTCTGAACCAACCTTACTCCAGCACATCCCATAGTCAGGACAAACTGTAGGTCAAAGGTTATGTGGCTGGGTTTGTGTCCCAATTCCTTCACTTGAATCTTGTCTGGTAATAGGAGATGGACAGTTCAGGCTATGTATCTGCCATTGCTTAGCTGGTATCAATCTTGTAGATTCCTGAGCATTTCCCTTGCACCAGGTTTCTGCCTGACCCCCAAATGCTCCACTTCCTTCCAGTCATCTCTTTCAGTACTATCTGCCTTCATCCACCTTCCCAACCTGTTCCCTCATGTATCCATCCCCACCTGCTCCAAGTCCACCCATGAGATCTTGTAACACGAAAAATAAAAACCCAGAGATAGAGATTGGGGTTCAAGCTGATGGTCAGATAACCAAAGCAGCCAGCCACTAGCTCTTAACCTCTACCTCAGACTGGAAGGGAGATCCTGACCAATGAATCCTCAGAGTGGAAAGCTCTCTCCACGAATTCTCAGAGACACTCCCAGTCTGGAAATTAAATCTCCACATGAAACCCTTTGCTTCTTCCTTTTATGGATTAAAGGCATGTAATCCCAAGTGCTGAGATCACCTTTGTGTGAGCTGTATCTCTTTAGGACTGCGTCAATTTTGTGTACCTCAGTGTGGCCTTGAACTAACAGAGATCCATCTGCCTATCTTCTGAGTCCTGGGATTAAAGGTGCTACCTAGCTCTATGACTGCTAGTATGGCTCCAGGGATTAAAGGTGTGAATCACCATTGCCTGACCTCTATAGTTTGTGGCTTTGCATTATGAACCCTCAGGCAAGTTTTATTAAGCCATAAATAATACATCATCACAAGATCTCTTCTATTTCCTCTTCCCAGGGAGATCCTGGCATCCCTCCTTGAGCCCTCCTTGTTGCCTATCCTTTCTGGGTCTGTGGATTGTAGCATGATTATCCTTTACTTAACAGCTAATGTCCATTTATGAGGGAGTATATACCATGTTTATCTTTCTGGGTCTGGGTTACCTCACTCAGGATGAATTTTTTTCTTTTACAGAGGGCTGTTTTCCAAAAAAATTTACAGAACTCAAGAGACTAGACATAAAAAACCCCAAATAATCCAATTAAAATATGGGGTCAGGTCTAAACAGAGAATTCTCAACAGAAGAATCTCATATGGCAAAGAAAAACTTTAAAAAAGTTCAACATTTTAGCCACTAGGGAAATACAAATCAAAATGACTCTGCGATTCCATCTTAACCTGCCAGAGTGGCTAAGATAAAAGAACACAAGTGACAGCTTATGCTGGAGAGGATGTGGAACAAAGTGAACACTCCTCCATTGCTGGTGGGAGTGCAAACTTGTCAAGCCACTTTGGAAATCAACATGGTGGTTCTCAGAAAATTGAGAATTGATCTACCTCAAGACCCAGCTCTTGGGCATATACCCAAAGGATCCTCAATCATGCCACAACTTGCTCAACTATGTTCATAGCATTATTTGTAATAGCCAGAACCTGGAAACAATCTAGATGTTCCTCAGCTGAAGAAAGGATGAAAAATGTGGTACATTTACACAATGGAGTGTTACTCAGATGTTAAAAACAACGACATCAGGAAATTTGAAGGCAAATGCATGGAACTATTTTTAGCTCTTTAAGAAATCTTCACACTGACCAGTAGTGGTTATACAAATTTACATCTCTACCAACAGTGATTAAGCATTCCTCTTTCCCTATAACCCACCAGCATTTGTTGTCATTTTTTTCCTTGATGGTAGATATTCTGACTGGGGTTAGATGGAATTTCATAGTGCCTTTAATTTTTATTTTATTATTATTATTATTATTATTATTATTATTATTATTATTATTTTTGAGACAGGGTTTCTCTGTGTAGCTTTGGAGCCTATCCTGGCACTCGCTCTGGAGACCAGGCTGGCCTTGAACTCACAGAGATCCACCTACCTCTGCCTCCTGCGCACTGGGATTAAAGGCGTTCGCCACCACCTCCCAGCTCCATGGGACATTTTTAATTGGGTTGTTTTCTTAATGTTCATTTAAGGATATTTATTTTTTGGTATGTGGTGTAAGTATATGTGTGTGTTGCTGGTCCATAAGACTGTGAAGCCACACAGAAGCAAAGGATGGTGTCAGTGTCTTCCCTGCCACTCCCCACCTCTCACAGAATGTGAAGCTCACCATTTACACTGGTCACTGTGTTCTCAGGATCTGCCTACCTCTACCTCTAGGTTTATAGGCATGTGGGCTTTGAGTTGGTGCTGGGAATTTGAACTCAAGTCACCTTGCTATACAGCAAGTGCTTATTACCATTGAGCTATCTCTCCTGCCATAACTTTAAGGATATTTGGGTTAATCATTTTATGCTCAGTATCATGTGGGCTGTGGAAATCCTTGGAAATATGAATTGGTACTCAATCTGCAGATTTTTAGATGAGTGTCCTTAATGAATAAAATGGGATGAAAATAAATTGAGCAATCAATGGTGTATAGTAATCATTTAAGTAATTAAGGCTGTGGCATGCCTATTTCTTTTCCAAATATAATTTTATGTTAAACTGTTGCAGGATATTTGGTCACACTGTGAAACCTGAGATTGCATTGTTTATTGGAGGAACAGGATTAAATAAAAGCAACCATCGGTGGAGAGGCAGAACAAACAACCAGTTGATAGAATAAAACAGTAGAGGGTAAGAAGAAGTCAGGAGGATAGAGAGAGAGATATGAACAGAAAGTTGAAGGGAGGGACATCTGGTTGGAGGACTTTTTGTGTGAGATGGGGTAGGAGAAAGTGCTCTTTCTAGGATGACAGCAGAGGAGGAAGCAGTTGGCCGCTTTCACTGCTTCTCTGAGCAGCAGGTTTTTCACCCCAGCATTTGGCTCCTGAGTCTTTATTGAGAAAATAGAATGATAGACTTAGTTAAAAAAAAATGGGTGCTAATTGATTAGCTATATTTTTATCACTAAGATGGTGTCTGCATAGATACTCCAGTGGACTTTGAGAGGATAGCATAGGCAGCTAGGCAGTGTCTCTTAGAATTAGGGACAAGGGCTGAACAGGAGGGTTCAGTGTTCTATGCCTAATATTGAGTATCATCAACAGTTAGTAGCTGTGCAGAGCTGGGGAAAGCAGTGTCTGCATTTCAGGCTTCTCATCTAGAGACTGGTGATAAACAGGTACTGAGTTGCTGCCTAGGAAGGCTGTTTCTATTTGCCCCACACAGAGAGGACAATTATGGGTCTGACCAAGTCGAGCCTGGTAAACCAATGAGTCTGTTTGGGTTATTGACTAGTACAAATGAGCGGTACCTATAGGAGTGTGGGCAACTTCACCAAAAAGTCCTACCTGATATGCATGGCCCCCATGGACTCATGTGTATGAAAGTTTGGTCAACAGGGAGTAGCACTATTGGGAGGTGTGGCCTTATTGGAGTAAGTGTGTCACTGTGGAGGTGGGCTTTGTGGTCTTACAAGCTCAAGTCTGGTCACTGCAACACATTTTTGTTTTTTCCTGTTGCCTTCGGATCAAGATGTAGAACTCTTAAGCACGATGTCTGCCTGCATGTCACCATATCCCCCCATGATGATAATGAACTAAACCTCTGAACTGTAAGCCAGCCCAATTAAATGTTTTACTTTAGAAGAGATGCCTTGGTCTTGGTGTCTCTTCACAGCAATAAAACCCTAAGACACATGGCTACTCAAAAGCTGGTTCCTGGAGTTCTGTATAAAACTTGCAGGCAAGCCAGGCGTTGGTGGTGCACGCCCTTAATCCCAGCACTCCAGAGGCAGAGGCAGGTGGATCTCTGTGAGTTCGAGGCCAGCCTGATCTCCAGAGTGAGTGCCAGGATAGGCTCCAAAGCTACACACAGAAACCCTGTCTCGAAACCCCCCCCCCCAAAAAAAAAACCAAATTTGCAGGAGGCAGTAATACTGAAGAATTTCATTTCCCCCCATAGAGGAGAAGCCTTTTGAGTCTTGTTAGTTTTGTGATTGAGTTCTGTAACCTTCTTGTGAGCCCCACTCTCCCTCCATTTGTGAATATTTCAACCTAAAGTTTACAACTACACCAAAACAGAATTTGGGGTGTTTGGGGTGAGTAAATGAGATTTTGAAATGCATTCTGCATAAGCGCCTGCCTCATAGTTTACTTTAGAAGTGATAGTGCCATTGTTTCCTTGTCTAATACTATATGGATAACAATACTCAGTGAGCTTGGAGCTGTTTTAAACATTTCCCAAGATTAACTCACTGAATCCTTATTTTGGAAGATACAACACTCTTTGATTGCAAGACATAGAGAAATCAAGCTGGAGTTGACGTGCTATGCTGGCTGCTGGGTGAGAAAAGCCATCAAGGGTATTACACAGCAGTGAACCTTTGCTACAGTACCGACCTACCAGGCAAGATGTGCCCACTGATGCACCTAATGGCACATGGGGCAGGGAGGGGGGGAGAAGGTGGCTAACCAAAAAGCTTTTTATTGGATTTGAGGCCTGCTCCATAAGAAGGAATTCATGCCTGAAACTATAAACCTGGCCAATATCTATGACTCAGGAGGTCATAGGCTCTACTGGGGAAACTATTGCTGTTGTTTTGCTAAATGGACAAGTTGTCAAACTGCATTCCAGATATCCATGTTTATACTCCCAGATTAGTGCTGCTGTCACCTGCGGAAGCTTCCTTCTGTCACAGTGCCGAGATAAGCAGCTGTTGAGTGCTCAGCCTTAAGAGACAGCGACGTAGTTTCTCTGGCAGTGTGGATTATAGGCTGGTAATCCCTTACTCTATGTCTAAAATCCACATATGAGTGAGTACATATCGTGTTTGTCTTTTTGTGATTGGGTTACCTTGCTCAGAATGGTTACTTCGAGTTCCATCCATTTTCCTGAAAATTTCAGGATTCCATTGTTTTTTTCTGCTGAATAGTACTCCATTGTGTAATTGTACCACAATTTCTCTATCCATTCTTCAGTTGAGGGGCATCTAGGCTGCTTCCAGTTTCTGGCTATTACAAATAGTGCTGCTATGAACATCGTTGAACAGATGTCTTTGTTGTATGAATGTGCTTCTTTTGGGTATTTGCCTAGGAGTGGAATTGCTGGATCTTGTGGTAGACTCATTCCCATTTTCTTGAGGAGTCACCATACTGATTTCCAAAGTGGCTATACAAGTTGGCACTGTCCCCTGGAGAAGGGGAAAAGGTCGCACCATTCCCTGAGCAAATTGAGAACATGGGAAGAGGGGGAAGGGAGCTATGAGAATGAGAAGGGAAGAAAAGGAAGAATGCAGAGGTCATGAGGGAGCAGAAAGATTGAGTCAGTTATAGATTAGAAGAAAGGATATGTGATAGGTAGGGTTTTAGTAGGGGGGGGTGGTAGGGGAGGAAGGGAGGGAGAAGGGAACTGGGATTGTCATGTAATTCAATCTTGTTTGTAATTCAAAAAAAAAAGAGAGAGAGAGAGAGAGAGAGAGAGAGAGAGAGAGAGAGAGAGAGAGAGAGAGACAGACAGCGATGGCAATCCCCAAAGCACAGAGAACACCATGGGAAAGAGGGTGGGAAGAATGTAAGAGCCAGGAGATGGGGAGTTGTTGGGGAATACTCCCTTCTGGGCATGACTTACAAACTTACAACAGCTATGGCATCCAGCGCAAGAACAAGACAACAGGATCAGCCAACACTCCAGCAGGTAGAGGTGCTACCTGGACTTAGTGGGCTAACATGGGAGGACAAGGGATGCTGGATAGTGTCAGGGGAGTTAGCTGTGGATATGATCTAGATGCATTTTATATATGTATAAAATTGTCAGTAAATAAAAATACCTTAAGAGTTACACTTTGTTGAATACTAATATAGAGGGGGAACTAACTACATTGTATGAAACATCTTTGACCAAACTCCCATTTAATCCTTCAATAACTTAAAATTTGAGAGAAGATATTCTAAAAGATGCATAAAACAAGAACATATACAGCATTTTATTGATAAAATACTGCTCAAGCCTGGCTTTTTTCTAGTGCTCTCTTAGCAATAGCACTTCAATATAGTTGTGCAAAACAGAATACAGGAACTGTCCATTACTCTCTGCTCTTCTTCTTTTTCACCTACACGCGCAGAACCTCCATAACAAATCAGATTGTTGCTACCTCTTAGCTTGGCAGGTGATTTATTATAATTTGCTTCACCTCTTCCATATTCTCTTGTATGAATACTAGCATCTCTCTCCTAGACTATCAAAATTAAAAAAAATTGTAGGTGAGAGATTAGCCTATATAAGCACACACTTTAAACTATAGTGGTGTCATTTTCCTACCTAAAATGCATTAAGGATTCCACTCCTTAAAAATAAGACAGGCGTTGTCCTGACCTCTGGCTATTTCTACCCTCAGTTCACACCTTCTCTACCCACTGTATCTTATGCAGATCTTATAGTTGCAGTGCTTCTCCTATCAAATGGTTGTCTCCAATGCTATAGCTTTTGCTCAGACATTCTCCTACATTCCTGTCATTCCTTTCTCCTGGTTATTTTTATGCATTTTTTTCAAGACAGGGTTTCTCTGTGTATCCCTGGCTGTCCTGGAACTCACTCTGTAGACCAGGCTGGCCTTGAACTCATTGATCCACTTGCCTCCTGAGTGCTGGAATTAAAGGCGTATGCCACCAGCCTCACGTATTCTTCACATCTGAGTTCAGTTATTATTTTTTTCTCTAATGAAGCCTTCTGCATGTATCTGAAGATGTCTGTTGTAGGCCTTCAGCACACAGACTTGGGCATTTTTACTGAGAAATAGTTAGTGCAGAGTCAGTTTCACAAATGATCAATCTGCTGACAACAATTTGGCAAAAGACAACGCGCAGATGAGTTCACCATCCTGATCCAGGATGTCTGCTACAGCTGCCTTTCTGGCAGTGTCAGAGGAGGCAGTGAGCTGCACTGAAGAGATACTTACTTTGGAATGCTGTCTCATTGGGCAGTAGTGGAGTAGGGCTTTGCATTTAAAGTGTGAAACATGAAACTCACATTTGTTCCCGACACATAGTCAAATTTGGGGTTGAAGAACTGTCATGAATGCATCAAAACTATGAAACAAAGACTTCAAATGTTGTCAGCAATTCAGCTAATTGATCATTTGGTGAAATTCCGATCTGGCAGGCTACTCATCAAATTGATTTTCTAGAAGCTGGCTTTTTGGCAAATTAGCTTTCAGAGAGTTGTCTGTTAGGAAATTCAGTGAATCAGTGATTTGGAAAATTGACTTTTGGCAAATTGGTTTTTGCAAATTGATTTTTTGGTAAATTGGCTTTCTTACAGCATCATGTACCTCACCATGTACCTAATATTTTCCATTTGTTTTATGATTATTAGATTTGTGGTGCTTTGGCCCATTCTATGGGAGCACCAAAGGGGAAGGATAATATTTGTTTGTATTCTCAGCTCCAAGCATAGCATCTGGCATTTAGTAAGTACTTGATAAATGTTTGTAGAGTAGAAGAAAAAAATAACATGTTGCTGCAGAACAAAATGGAATGAAAATGGATATGGGGCACCACTAACTGTGTTTTCATTACCAAAAATCTACAACACTTAATTTTACTTACAGCTGAGTAGCCTAGGAATGCTGTGCATGTGTGTGGGCACACTCTCCCATCCCCAATCAACTGCATCCTTTTAACCTTAGTGATGATGGTAATAGCTAATGCTAATATATGCAGAAACATGTGTATATCATATTTTGTGCCCATTATTAACTCATGTAATCCTTGCAGCCACACTGTGGTTTAGGTTATGACTGTAAACTTTATAGATGAAGAGCTGAAATGTAAGAGCCACACAGCAGCCTGAACATAGGCTGTCTGGCTCCAGCATTAATCACTACATTGCAGCTTTCATGTTTAAGAAAACTGAAATTTATCTGGGCGATGATGGCACATGCCAATAATCCCAGCACTTGGGAGTCAGAGACAGGCAGATGTCTGTGAGTTCTAGGCCAGCCTGGTCTACAAAGCCAGGACAGGCTCCAGAGCTACACAGAGAAACTACTTCAAAACACTGAAAAATAGAAAAAAGAATACTGAAATTGTATTTAAAATGCAGTAGTTTGACACAAGCTATTTAATTTTTCTTAGGTTGGACATCACAGAAGAATACATAGGATGTGAGAAGGGAATACAAGGGTATGTGTAATGATTTGAGAATGCAATTTTGAAAAGTGTCATGGAGAAAAATGGTCAACGATGGTCTAAAGAATAGCTGGTACTGGTGGGATCTTTTTACGGCCCATTAGCCATCAGAAAAGACACCTTCAAAACATCACATATGTGTGTATGTACATGCATATTTGTATAAACAAGGTTTTTGCTTTGTGAGCACGGCATCAGCACAGAATTCTCTTCCTATCAGGACTACAAACAGTGTAATTGCTTGAAATTCAGCTTTAAGAAAATTATCTGGCATCTTCTAGCAGATTGTAGCACCAAGTTCCTTCCATGTTAGGTCTCTGCTATCCATGGGAACTGTGTGTCAAGGTCCCAGGGCAGAGCTGCAGGATACTGAACCTCATATGTGATATATATACACAGTTTATGATAAGACTTAAGACATTTTCCTTCCCCTCTCTCTGTCTCTCACTTTCTCTCTTTCTTTCTCTGTTTCTTTCAAGATAGGGTCATACCTTATAGCTCTGGCTGGTCCAGAACTCACCATATAGACCAGGCTGTCTTCAAATGCAAAGAAATCTACCTGCTTCTGTCTCCTAAGTGCTTGGTTCAAAGATGTGCACCACTATACTCAGCTTTAAAATTTTTGTTTGTGTATTAGACACAGTAAGGGTATAACAACAATAAGCTGGTTGTAAACAGAACAAGTCAGACATGGTGGCATAAGCTATAATCTTAGCTATCAAGAGGCCGAGGCAGAAGGTTGATGAGGTAGAGGCCAGCCTGGATTTCACAGTGAATTTGAGGGTAGTCTGAGCTGTACAATGAGCCCTCCTCTCTGTCTAAAAGTAAAATATATATGCCAACATACATATGAAAGCCATGTGAATATGCTTGCCTCATTTAATTGTATCATTCTCACTCTTCCATTAGAATGTGAGATAGTATTTAAAGGAAGCATTTTAAAACTTCTTTTGACATAGCAAAATTGTGAATATCACCAACTTTTCTCCTTGGGTTCATATTAAGTAAAGTACAGAATATTTAAACACAAGAAATGCAATATTATGGCAGTTGATGTGGCAGCTGAGAAAGGTACTGTTGGATAGGTTAATGCATGCAGCATGTATACACAAGGCAAAGGTATAATTCACACCCTAAACTCAGTAGGATGGTATAAGATTTCATCACACTCGCTTGCCCCTCCACCGGCTTGAGCCTTACTGAGCCTGACCCCTACCAAGTGAGGAGACTACCAGGAGAGGCAAGACCATCCAGAGCTGCAGACATTGAAGTCTTCGCCCAAACACACCACCGGGTGACAAGAGGAGATAGAGAGACCCCACCTGCACCCACTGGAAGAAGAGATGGGAAGAAGACAGAGTGAGAACACACTCAATAACAGAAAGACCAATATGACACCACCAGAATCTAGGGACTCCACACCAGCAAGAACTAAAAAGCCCAACGCAGAGGATGAAGAGGAGATGTCCCTCAAAAATTATCTTAGGAAGATGATAGAGACCTTTAGAGAGGAAACAAGAAAATCCTGTAAAGAAATAGAAGAAAAGAACAAGCAAAAAATTACATGAAGTGGAGGAAAAGACAAACCAAAATATTCAAGAAATAAACAAATGTCTTAGAGAATCTAAAGAAAGCCAATAAAAAACAACCAAACAAGTGAGGGAAGCACTTGAAATAGTTCAAGGCATGAAAGCTGAAATAAAAACAATAAAGAAAACATAGAATGAGGGGATGCTGGAAATAGAAAGGCTGGATAAACAATCAGGAACTAAAGATGTGAGTATAACCAATAGAATACAAGAGATGGAAGAGAGAATCTCAGTTGTTGAAGACTCACTAGAGGATACAGAGTCATCAACCAAAGAAAATGTCAAGTCCAACAAATCCCTAACACAAAATATCCAGGAAATATGGGACATTGTGAAAAGGCCAAACCTAAGAATAATAGGTATAGAAGATGGTGAAGAAATACAGCTCAAAGGTACAGAAAACATATTCAACAAAATCATAGAAGAAAACTTCCCCAATCTACAGAAGGATGTGCCTATGAAAGTACAAGAAGCTTACAGAACACCAAACATACTGGACCACAAAAAGAAGTCCCCTTGACACATAATAATCAAAACACCAAAACTACAGAATAAAGAGAAAATATTAAGAGCACCACAGGAAAAAGGCCAAGTAACATATAAAGGCAGACCTATCAGAATCACACCCGACTTCTCAATGGAAACTTTGAAAGCCAGAAGGTCCTGGATAGATATCCTACAAACACTAAGGGAGCATGGATACCAACCCAGACTACTGTACCCAGCAAAACTTTCAATCACTATAGATGGAGAAAACAAGATATTCCATGACAAAACTAGACTTCAACAATACATATCCACAAGTCCAGCACTACAGAAGGAAGGAAAACTCCAATCCAATGAAGATAACTACACTCACAAAAACATAGGCATTAGATAATCCAATTTTACCAAACACGAAAAGAACCAGGAGGGCAAAATCCACACACAGTGACACCACCAACAATAAATCCAAAACAAACAAGAACCAACAATCAATGGATATTAATATCCCTCAATGTCAATGGTCTTAACCTGCCTATGAAAAGATACAGGCTAACAGAATGGATATGAAGACAGAATCCATCCTTCTACTGTATACAAGAAACACACCTCAACTTCAAAGACAGGTGTTACCTCAGAGTAAAGGGTTGGGAAAAGATTTTCCAATCAAATGGACCCAAGAAACAAGCTGGTGTAGCAATCTTAATATCTAACAAATCACACTTCAAACTAAATCAATCAAAAGCGATAAAGAAGGGCATTTCATATTCATCACAGGAAAAGTCCATCAAGATGAAGTCTCAATCCTGAACATCTATGCTCCAAATATGAAGGCACCCACATTTGTAAAAGAAACATTACTAAAGCTCAAACCACACATAAAATCACACTCACTTATAGTAGGAGACTTCAACACCCTGTTTCACCCACTAGAGAGGACCACTAGACAGAAACTTAACAAAGAAACAAAGGATCTAACAGAAGTTATGAACCAACTGGATTTAACAGATATCTATAGAACATTCCACCCAAACACAAAAGAATATACCTTCTTCTCAGCACCACATGGCACCTTCTCTAAAATTGACCACATAGTTGGCAACAAAGCAAACCTCCACAGATACAAAAAAATCGAAATAACCCCCTGTATCTTATCAGATGACCATGCTTTAAAGTTAGAATTCAACAACAATACAAGATGCAGAAAACCTACAAACTCGTGGAAACTGAATAACACCCAATTGCACCATTTCTGGGTAGAGGAAGAAATAAAAAAAAAATTAAAAGCTTCCTAGAATTTAATGAGAATGTAGACACAACATACCCAAACTTATGGGACACTCTGAAAGCAGTGCTAAGAGGAAAGTTCATAGCACTAAGTGCCCACATGAAGAAACTGGAGGAAAGTCACACTAGAGAATTGACAGAACAACTGAAAGCTTTAGAGCAAATAGAAGCAAACTCACCATGGAGGAATAGACGCCAGGAAATAATCAACCTGAGAGCTGAAATCAATAAAGTAGAAACTAGGAAAACATTGCAAAGAATCAATGAAACAAAGAGTTGGTTCTTTGAGAAGATCAACAAGATAGACAAACCTCTATCCAAACTAACCAAAAGGCAGAGAGAGAGCATGCTAATTAACAAAATCAGAAACGAAAAGGGGGATATAACAACAGACACTGAGGAGATGCAGAGAATCTTCAGGTCATACTTTGAAAAACTGTACTCCACAAAATTTGAAAACCAAAAGGAAATGGACAATTTTCTGGATAGATATCACTTACCAAAATTAAGCCAAGAACAGATAAGCAGTTTAAATCAACCTATAACCCCTAATGAAATAGAAGCAGCCATCAAAATCCTCCCAACCAAAGAAAGCCCAGGGCTAGATGGCTTCACTAAAGAATTCTACCAGAAATTCAAACAAGAGCTGATACCAGTACTCCTCAAATTGTTCCACACAATAGAAGCAGAAGGGACATTGCCAACCTCTTTTTACAGGGCTACAATCACTTTGATACCCAAGCAACACAAAGATACAACTACAAAAGAGAACTACAGACCAATATTCCTCATGAACATCGATGAAAAAAATACTCAACAAAATATTGGTGAATCGAATCCAAGAACACATAAGAAAAATCATCCACTATGATCAAGTAGGCTTCATTCCAGGGATGCAAGAATGATTCAACATACGAAAATCCATCAATGTAATCCACCATATAAACAAACTGAAAAAGAAAAACCACATGATCATCTCACTAGATGCTGAAAAAGCCTTTGACAAAATCCAACATCCCTTCATGATAAAGATATTGGAGAGAACAGGAATAACAGGAACATTTCTAAACACGATAAAAGCAATTTACACCAAACCAACAGTCAACATCAAACTAAATAAGTGGAGAGAAACTCAAAGAGATTCCTCTAAAATCATGAACAAGGCAAGGCTTTCCACTCTCTCCATATCTCTTCAATATTGTACTTGAAGTTCTAGCTAGAGTAATAAGATAACAAAAGGAGATCAAGGGAATACAAATTGGAAAGGAAGAAGTCAAACTTTCAACATTTTCAGATGATATGATAGTCTACATAAGTGACCCGAAAAACTCTATGAAGGGAACTCCTACATCTGATAAGCACCTTCAGCAAAGTGGCAGGATACAAAATTAACTAAAAAAAAAAAATCAGTAGCCCTACTATATACAGACAATAACTGAAATGAGAAAGAAATCAGAGAAACATCACCCTTCTCAATATCCACAAGCAACATAAAATATCTTGGGGTAACACTAACCAAAAAAGTGAAAGACCTGTACAGTAAGAACTTCGAATGTTTAAAGAAAGAAATTAAAGAAGATACTAGAAAATGGAAAGATCCCCCATGCTCTTGGATAGGTAGAATCAACATAGTAAAAATAGCAATCTTGCCAAAAGCAATCTACAGATTCAAAGCAATCACCATCAAAATCCCAACACAGTTCTTCACAGACCTTGAAAGAACAATACTCAACTTTATATGGAAAAACAAAAAACCTAGGATAGCTAAAACAACTCTGTACAATAAAGGATCTGCTGGAGGCATCACCATCCCTGACTTCAAGCTCTATTATAGAGCCATACTTCTGAAAACAAAAATAGACAGATCAATGGAATTGAATAAAAAACCTTGATATTAACCCATACATGTATGGACACCTGATTTTTGGCAAAGATGCTAAATCTATACAATGGGAAAAAGATAGCATCTTCAACAAATGGTGCTGGTACAACTGGACTCGGACATGCAGACGATTGCAGATAGATCCATATCTGTCACCATGCACAAAACTTAAGCCCAAATGGATCAAAGATCTCAACATAAATCCAGCCACACTGAATCTTCTAGAAGAGAAAGTGGGAAATACCCTTGAATTCATTGGTACAGGAGACCGCTTCCTGAACATTACACTGGTAGCACAGACACTGAGATCCACAATTGATAAATGGGATCTCCTGAAACTGAGAAGCTTCTATAAGGCAAAGGGCACAGTAAGACAAAATGACAGCCCATAAAATGAGAAAAGATCTTCACCAGCCCCACATCTGACAGAGGGCTGATTTCCAAAATATACAATGAACTCAAGAAGCTACCCACCAAACCATCAAACAATGAAATTAAAAAGTGGGGTGCAGTACTAAATAGAGAATTCTCAACAGAGGAATCTGAAGCGGCAGAAAGACACTTAAGAAAGTGCCCAAAATCCTTGGCCATCAAAGAAATGCAACTCAAAACAACTTACACCAGCCAGAATGGCTAAAATCAAAAACACCAATGACAATTTATGCTGGAGAGGATGTGGGGAAAAAGGAACACTCCTCCATTGCTGGTGGGAGTGCAAACTTGTAAGACTGCTTTGGAAATCAGTATGGAAGTTGCTCAGAAAAATGGGAATTCAGTCTACCTCAAGATCCAGCAATTCCTCTCTTGGGCATATTCCCAAATAATGCACGTTCATACAACAAGGACATATGTTCAACCATGTTCATAGCAGCATTGTTTGCAGCAGCCAGAACCAGGAAGCAACCTAGATGCCCCTCAACTGAAGAATGGATAGAGAAAATGTGGTACATTTATACAATGGAGTACTACTCAGTGGAAAAAAACAATAGTATCTTGAAATTCACAGGCAAATATCTGGAACTAGGAACCATCCTGAGTGAGGTAACCCTGTCACAGAAAGACAAACATGGTATGTACTCACTCATATATGAATTTTAGACATAGAGCAAAGGATTGTCAGCCTACAATCCTCTTCACCAAAGAAACTAGGAAACAAGAAGGACTCTAAGAGAAAAATGCATGGACCCTGGAGAATGGGAAGGGCCAGGATCTCCTGATCTAACTGGGAGCATGAGGATAGGGGAGAAGGAGCTGGGAGAATGAGAGGGGGAGAAGAGGAGGGGAGAGGGGGAAATGGAGGACAGAAATGTTGAGTTGGGGGAAGAATAGAGGAGAGCAGGATGAGAGATACCATATCAGAGGGAATCATTATAGGTCTGAGGAGAGATCTGGCACTAGGGAGATTTCCAGAAATCTACAAGGCTGACACGGCAATCTAGGCAATGGTGGAGAGGATACCCTAAATGCCCTTCCCCTATAATGAGACTGATGACTGCCTTATATACCTTCCTAGAGCCCTCATCCAGTGGCTGATGGAAGCAGAGGCAGACACCCACAGATATACACTGAACTGAACTCTGGAACCCAGTTGCAGAGAGGGAGGAATGAAGATCAAAGGGTTCAGGACCAGGCTGGTGAAACCCACAGAATCAGCTGGCCTGAACAAGTGGGAGCACATGGATCCCAGACTGCTGTCTGGGAGGCCATCACGGAACTGATCCAGACCCCTGATCATGGATGTCAATGAGGAGGCCTAGGCACTCTATGGGCCCTTGATAGTGGATCAGTATTTTTCCCTGGTGTAAGAAGAGATTTTGAGAGCCCATCCCACTTGAACGGATGCTCTCTGGGCCTGGACACATGGGGGAGGGCCTAGGCCTGGCCCAGGATGATGTGGTGGACTTTGAGGAGCCCCCTTCGAGGGCCCTACCCTGCCTAGGGAGTGGAGGGGGGATGGGATGGGGAGCAGATAGGGGATTGGAGTGGAGGCCTGGGCAGAGGGGAGGGAGAGGGTGAGGGAGAGGGAGAGGGAGAAGGGATTGACCTGTGAAGCAAGCTTGTTCCTAATTTGAACTAATAAAAAAAAAATTTCATCACACTCCTAAAAAAATGCATAAATGTAAAACTTCTTGGAATTTTCCACTTAATATTTTTAAGGTCATGATTGTTGATGGGAAACCAAGACCAAAAACAGAAAAGAAAGCAATGTCTTGGATAAAGGGGGAAGCATTAAAAGGATTGCATAAATAGTCAACACTGTTTTTGATAGAAGATTTTGCCCAAAAGTAGGGTAATGAAAGGATTCTGCAGTAGGTTAAACTAAGCCATGATATTTCATAGGCTAGGCATAATTCATGTACTTTTTGATTTACAACATTTCAACATGGGTTGTTTTATGTCAGCTTGATACAAGACAAGCCAAAATTATTTGAAAGAGGTAATATCAATTGAGAAAATGCCTCCATAAGATCTGGCTGTAGGTCATTTTTCTTAATTAGTGATCAAAGGAGGAAGGTCCATTCCACTGTGGGCGATGCCATCCCTGGGCGGATGGTTCTGGGTTCTATAAGAAAGCTGGCTGAGCAAGCAACGGGGATAAAGCCTGTAAGCAGCTCCTCTCCATGGCCTCTGCATCAGCTCCTGCCTTCAGGTTTCAGCCCTATTTGAAATCCTGTTCTGGCTTCCTTCAGTGATGAACAATGATATGGGAAGTTGTAAGCCAAATAAACCCTTTCCTCCCCAACTTGTTTTTTGGTCATGGTGTTTGATCACAGCAATAGAAACCCTAACTAAGCCAACAGGTTTACCAAGGTGTAACCTCATCATAAATCAGAGCATCTGTGTGGAAATCTAGGCGTGACATTAGTTCTCAAAAGTCCACCTGGATGGGAATGAAGAAATGTGGACAGTCTTCCAGTTATAGCTAAGAAGAATAGACAGTGATGTGATGCCACACAGAGGCTTTGCTGTGTTACTAAAGTCCAAATATGAAGCATTGCTTCTCTGTGCAGAAGATTAGAAAGCAAACAGGAACTTATGCTTTGTATTTATAATTTTGTAGAGAAAGGTGCTTTTTATAGGCTCCCAATTAATTTTATCACCTTCATGCTATGTAATACTACATATGCTTTTCTTGTGATTGTTAAAATTTGTTTTGAAATTTTTTTCAAGCCGGCAGGTTCTGCATATAATCCCAACTCCTAGGCAGGCTAAGCCAGGAGGATACCTTTAGCTTATTAGATTAAGACCAGCTAGAGCAACATAAAAAGACCCCATCATAAAAAAGCCAACACTCCAAGGCCCCCTAACAAAATTTGTTTAGTTAAATACTAGGACATTTTTTCATATTGTTGCAGTTAGAGCTAAAGCTATAGATTGGGGATAAAGATGTTTTTGGAAGACTCCAATTCATTATTTACTAACAATCTTTTTTTGTTATTGTTGTTTTTGTTTTTGTTTTTTGTTTTTTGAGACAGGGTTTCTCTGTGGCTTTGGAGGCTGTCCTGGAACTAACTCTTGTAGACCAGGCTGGTCTCGAACTCACAGAGATTCACCTGCCTCTGCCTCCCATGTGATGGGATTAAAGGCGTGTACCACTGATGCCCGGCTAACTAACAATCTTTCAATATAAGATCCCTGTTTTTAGACAAAAATAATTTTGAAATTTACCTTTCTTTTTAGACTCACTTTCCATCCTCAGCCTTTGAAAGAATCTGAACAAGTTCCCTTCTAGTGCATATGCACAATGAAATAGGTTGATGACTGAGTTTGTGCTTTGACAAATTGGGTCTTCTTTTGACTTTTTTTGTGTGATAGCAGTTAAAGCTATCCATTTCCTTCTGTTTCTATGTGGATGATGCGTTTCATTGACTTTGTGGTTTTATTTGTGAAGAAACCAGTCTTGATCTCACAATGTAGTTCATAACTTTTTAATAATAAGCCCAAGGTGGGGGTCATATGAAAGATGAATTTACTTTCTAAAAACACAACACTGAGGACATTCACTGTTCACCTGATGTCTATTGCAGGATCATATCAGATTAGTGTTCATGGTACTTGAATGTGCTCTGCATGCAGGAAAGTAGGACATACAAAATGAAAAAAAAAGTAAAAAGCTCCAAAGCACAACATAAAGGAATAGAAACAGGTTAAATTAAGTTAAAAAAAAGCTAGGGGGGCAACCCTAAGCTAAGGCCAAGCATTCATAATTAATAAAATGTCTCTGTGTCTTTATTTGGGAGTTGGTTGATGACCCAAAGAAAATACCAACTACACTACCATCTCTATTTTCTTATTCATGAAGCATTTGGAATAAAAATACCAACACAGCACATTGGTCTTGAATAGTCAATGAGTATGAATGATTTTATGGAAAGTGCCGTGGTTTAGAGACTTATTATCACTACTTTACTGAACATATTTATGACATTTGTTGGTAATGTTCTTAATCAAATTCACAGGTCTTTTGGCTTCTGTGACTCCCTTCTAAAGTGTCCATAAATATTGGTGAACTTTAGAATTATTTTGGATTCTTTTTATGTAACAATGTCCCACAGGAGTTTTATCAATTCCTATAGTTCTTCTCATTAGCAACTATATTCGTACAGTTACCAATTCCCTATTTCCCCCTTTTGTCTCTTCTTGTTCTCTCTCTACCCTGATGTCAATTCAGTGGTTCATCTGCACCAGGAATTGAGTCAATAACTTGGCTCCAGAGTTCCACATCATAAACTTGTTTAACCTCTCTATTCACTTAAAGGTACCTTGGATTCAAGATCCCAGGACTAAACTTACCACACTCCCACACCCTCCAAAATGTTCATTTTGTATCCCTAGCCATACAAAACTTGGCATGTATTAGGTGTAAATCTAGAAGCTCAAAAGTCATGCCTAAGTGATAATTATCACTCTTGCTCTGAACCAAGTGTGAAATCCTGCCTGGTTTCTGTGTGGTTGTGTTTGTTTCTTTTGTTTTGAACAAGGGTTTCATATAGCCCAGGCTACCCTTAAACTCACAACATAGATAAAGATAACCTGAACTCTATCAACTTTGGCCCTTCTCACACTTGTAGTGGGGAGTCTATTCTGTGTGGTGGTTGAGGAGACTCCATTCTAATTTCAGTCATACCACTTACTTACTGTGTAACACAGTAAGTCACACACACACACACACACACACACACACACACACACACACACACACACACACACACCAATAAACATAGAATTTTAAAAATACTTAAAAAAGAAAAGAAAGTAGAAGGATGAAATAATCTTCCTGAAACAAGCAACAGAATGAGTGTGGTAGGGAATTTTGTGGATTGCTGAAAACCAAAAACCAAAACCAAAACAAAACAACAACTGCAAAAACAAAAACAAAACCCCCAAACACTGGTTCTCAACCTTCCTAATGTTGTGACCCTTTAATACAGTTCCTCATGCCGTGGTGACGCCAACCATAAAATTACTTTTGTTGCTACTTCATAACTGTAATTTTGCTACTGTGATGAATTGTAATGTAAGTATCTAATGTGGGATCCCCAAAGGGTCCTGACTCACAGGTTGAGAGTTGCTGGTTTAAACTAAGGTAGAAAGAAATAAGTATACAGTGTAAGAAATATCAGGCATGGCAGTAATGGAAACACCTGTGTGTGGTAATAGGCAGCAGAGGTTTCCGTTTTAGATTTCTCATTTCTGTGATAGCGCCCCATTTGGTATGCCATGGAATTCCTGCCTTGTAAATGAGCCACTCTGAGGCATCAGGTCGAAGCTACTTTTGTCTGGCTGCTTTTGAGGCTGAGCTGAGCTGAGCTGTTTCTGGGAGGAAAAATCTGGGAAGCAAGCTGGAATCATGCGTGCCTCCTACTCAGTCGTGTCCTTCTCCTCACAGCAGCCCAGAGTGTGAACTCAGTGATGGCATTAGTCATGATCTTTAAAAACTGTTTTTCAATAAGTTCTTGAGTATTTCATATAATGTATTTAGATTCGGCTTCTTGATGAAACAAATAGAAATTGTAGTCATATTAAGCTTACATTTTTATTGCAATTTATTTGAGTGTGTGTATATGTGAGAGAGTGGTGTGTGTGTGTGTGTGTGTGTGTGTGTGTGTGTGTGTGTGTGTGTGTATGTGTGCTGAGTTCAGTCACTCAGGCTTGGTCAAATTCAAGAATTAGTGATTGCTAATTTGTCTTACATGAGTTATGATAGAGTTTAAAATTACTCTAATTGTCCTGTGAACTGATGAAGTGCCAGATCTATTTGTTGAAGTCATGAAAATTGAGAATTAGAAAATATCTTTGAACAAATCAGTCAATATTATTTATTTTTAAAATAGCCTAGGAAACACAATTTGAAGAGTTTAATATACTGCGTGGTCACATCAGTACCTAGAGCATTGTAGAGTCATAGAATGTTTTCCCAACTGGCTTGGGATTCACTATGTAGACCAGGATGGCTTTGAACTCACAGAGACCTGCCTGTCTCTGGCCCTGAGTTCTGGAAGTAATAGGGTGCTCTATTGTGCTTGGCCTATAAACAGGATTTCTGCCCCAAATGAACCATCTTCTGGGAAGTTTGAATGGAAAGTCTTACTGTCGCTGCTCTTAAATCTTCCACTTCTCCTGCCTATATTCCCCATTGTAACCCTGGAACCACCCCACATTTCAGTGAGATTTGAGTAGCCAGTTTTACTTCCAAAAAACATGTTCTAGGCAATGGTATCCCCCCCTTGCCAAATCTTTCATTTATTTTAAAAAAGAGTGGGGTTTGTTAGCACACACCTTTAATCCCAGCACTCAGGAGGCAGAGCCAGGCAGGTCTGTAGGAGTTCCAGGCCAGTCTGGTTTAGAGTTCTAGGCTAGCAAGGTCTACAAAGAAAGATCTTGCCCCGCAAACAAAACAAAACAAAACTCTAAACAATCCACAAACACTTCCCTTGCAATAAATCCCAACCCCAAATCAAAGAACTAGTCAGGCATGGTAGTACATTTCTGAGTCGTAGCACTCAGGAGGTGGAGTCAGGAGGGTTAGGGATTCTTGGCTAGCCTCAGCAACATAGTGACTTCAGCACCAGCCTGGATCACATAGAGGGACCCATGTAATAAATCTCAGAGCTGATTATGCTGTTCATTTGGTGGACTGCCTGTCCTGAACATTCAAGGCCCTGAGAAAATTTTATATAAAAGCAGATCATTCACTTGAGAAAGAATTAACCATGACACTAAGTATTATATCTTCCAGGACATTTAAAGTATCGTATTAGAATGCTAATTCATGTCCCAGGTATCATAGACTATACAGGGATAGGCAACCCTATTCCTCATTGCTATATAACTAGTTAGCAGCATCCTGATATGTCAAAACAGTCAGCTTTGCTGCTCCAAACTGAATCTGGTTTACCAATGCACAGCTCATGAGATTGGTATCTCCATCAGTGGCACTGCTCTCATTCATATCAACTCATAGCTGCTTTTGGCAAATAGAAAGGTTCTCTCCTCCATTCAAACTTTCATCAATATTAGACTCAGATGGTGGTTCTTGTCTTGAAATTCCTGATACCTGGCTTTTAGTTCAGCCTAGTTTGCCTTTGACATCATCCTCTCTGTAAACGGGACTCTTTGCTTGCTCACTGTAGCTTAGGGAGTTCAGGGTACAGTCCTCAGATCATTTTCCACTGTTTGCTTAGATACTGCATTCTAGTTTTGCCATTTTAAATGCCATGTGTTGATGGGTCTTATATTTTTAGTCCATATTTTGCCCTCTCCATAAGATACAGACAGTTATTACCCAGTGATCTGCTTGCTGCCTCAAGTTGAGTATAAAATAAACATTTCAAACATAACAACCCCAAAGCCAATCTATTAATTTCTAGTCTCTACCACATCTTGACAACTGGATTTCCTTTCTTTTCTGTCTCAATTAAGCCTTAATTTTTGTCCTTTTCATTGTGTTATCAACAAGTCTTGCCAACTCTTCTGTCAGAAAATATTCCCAAATTCAAGTGCTTCTCTTCTGTTGCCAAATAGTTACTATCTAAATCTGGAAATGTCTCTTTCATAAATACAGCTTCTCTTGTATTACTAACTTCTCTGTATGTCATTTTCTTCATTATACATATACATATAACATAAATATACACAGATACATATATGCCTTTTTAATTTTTTAAAATTTTTATTGAAAATAATTTTGCATACGATGTTTTCTGAACATGGTTTCCCCCTACTAGGTTCCTACCCACCCAATCCATACCCTTTCTTTCTGTGTCTCATTAGAAAACAAACAGGCAACTAAAAAACTATCAAACAAACCAGAATAGCACAAAACGAGCAAGCAAGCAAACAAAAAAGAGCCAAAGAAAAAGCACAAGAAACACGTAAACACACACACAAATCCTATGAAATCAGAATATCAGAAATCATAATGTATAAGCAAAAGCCCCATAAGGTTAAAAAATGCCCATACAAAGCATTATAACCCTTCAAGAATACTACTGAGCTCATTTGGTATTGGCCATCCACTGCTATACATGGGCACTGCCCTCAAGTGTTCTTTGTATATCCAGTGAGACTCCACTGGAGAAAACCAAGTTTTCCTTTGTGAGCAGTTATTAATTGGGGACAGTTTCTGGCTTAGAGATGGGGCTTCTTGTCTTCCCTTGTCTGGAACCCCATCTGGTTTATACCTGTGCAGGCCCTATGCATGGTGTCACACTCTCTGGGAGTTCATATGGTCATCAGCCATGTTGTATCTAGAAGGTCTTGTTTTCTTGGTGTCTTTCATCCACACTGGCTCTCACACTCTTTCTGCTTTCTCTTCCACAAAGTTCCCTGTGCCCTGAGAGGAGGGCAGACACATATATACTTGTTTTTGTCTAATATACTTGACACTATTCATATGTTTTTTTTTCTACTCACAGCGCTTCTGACACTGAGTGGGTCTTTCACACATCACTGTTTTCCAAGACTCTGTACATACCAACTGAGCATTTTATACTTTCCCTCCCCTCTAATAGTGTCTGGGGTAGCCCAGACTACACAGGCGAGGTGCTCAGTCTCAGCTCCTGACTTCATACCAACTGTAAGTAGTAGGTATTCAGGTTACTGAAACTTCTGCCTTTACTTGACTATATAATCAAGGGTTTTCAAATCCCCTCATCTATTCAAAACACAATTATCTGTTTCCATAAGGGTGTCTCCTGTGGTTTTTCTAATTGATGTTCATTCTTGGAATACATGTTTCTGGCTTGCTTTTATAGTTTCTCCAGGGTTGATTTAGGTGAGAAAACCAGTAGCCCATGCTAATTTGCCATATTGAGAAGTGTATTTTAACCTTAATGAGGTCAAAACCCACTTGCTTTTATATAATTCTTGAATGATTAGAGTCATTCTTTTAAGTGAGCTTTTTAATGTCTCTGTCTTTGAACTATGAAATAGTTCATTTATAAAACACAAGAATTCAGTGAAGCTTACCATTTAGGGAAAGAGTGTTCACTAGTCTGTGAAATACTCCACTCCTCCTGGTTCTTGGCTCTCATGAGGACAAATATGAACCTTCTAAAAGTCATTATAACTTCCTTTATCTACTGGGTAGGTAATCAGAAAACCAGATTGGATGCCTACTGCTGTGACTATCTGTTTAAAACTTTAAAACTTTAAAGCCTTTAAAACTTAAATGAAATGTTCCATTTAAGCTTTGGAAGAGTTGATGATGAAGGTCTCTTTTTGTTCTGTCAGTTTATAAGAATCATTTTGTAGGATTTTCAATGATTTATTTAAGTTACATTCTTTAGAGTCTTACAGCACAAAACTGTCAACCATAATTTATAAACCATCTTCCGACTGAAGATAAGTAGTAATGCAATGGGAACTACTAGTCTGCAAGATTAGCAGTGAAGTTACTAGGAGATGGATCTGCCATTCAAGGAGGTCCTGAGTTTGATCCACAGCACCTATGTCAGGAGCTGGGTGTGGTGATGTACACCTGTAATCCCAGACTGGAGAGTCAAACCTGAGGCTTGCTAGATTACCAGACTGCTGAAACAGTGGGCTACAGTTTCATTAAAAGACCTTTTCTCGATAGGCGTTGGTGGAGCACACCTTTAATCCCAGCATTTGGGAGGCAGAGGCAGCTGATCTCTGTGAGTTCAAGGCCAGCCTGGTCTGCAGAGCAAGCTCCAGGACAGCCAGGGCAACACAGAGGAAACTTGTCTAGAAAAATAAGCAAGCAAACAAAAAAGAGAAGATGATCTTAGGGTATGAGTGGTTCGTATAATGAACAAGACAGTGTTAAGATGGTGATGGCCTAACTTCTTAGGTTTTAGTTTCCATCACAGAGTAAGAAAAAAGCTAAGCAGAAGTGAAACATTCTAGAAAGCTTAGGGTTATAATACTTTAGAAAAAGGAATGGTTACTGTGTTGTAGATCACTCTGGCAGTCTTTAGGAGAAATGACGCTCACCTTAAAAATGAAGAGTTGAGTATGTGGGGAAAAGATAATTGTTTATTGCAATAATGCTGTGTGTGTACCCAGAAAGGGAAGAATGTCAAAGAGAGGATCAATCAATAGGGTCAAATGTTGTGGAGCTTGCCTAGACAGGCTTCTTCAGAGATAGAACCTCACACACACACACACACACACACACACACACACACACACACACACACACACACAGTCATACTTTGGTCAATGAAAGACTGTGTCTTTAGTTTGTGTAATCATGTTCTATGTTGTTTGCACAGTAACAAAATTATATCGACACATATCTCAGAATACATGTTTGCCAGTGAACCATATGTGACTGCTTCAGAGAACATTTATTAACGAGAATTGATTCATGTGATTATAGAGACAAGAAGTCCCATGGAACTCCTTCTGGGAGTCTGGACCCCTGGAGAGCTGGTGGTGCAGCAGTGTGAATGTACAGGTGAGAGTCAGAAGCACCTGTGTCCTCTGCCAAGAAAAGGCGGGTAGATGGTCCAGCCCAGGAAAGGGTGGGGAGGGATGGAGGAGAGAGACAGGGGTATTCCTCTGTCATTCTATTCTATCTGTGCATCCAGTGGGCTGTTCTTTATGTAGTCTGCCTATTGAAATACTAATCTCATCTGGAAGTGTCCCCAATAGACACACCTAAAAACAATGTACTAGTAGCCCTCTAGGCATCCCGTGTCCCAGAATAGTGGTGACACAAAATAAAACATCACAGAACTCGGGTATGATAGAGACTGAAGAGAGACCATCTCTGCTATTTGAAGATTGCTTTCACTGGGGGAAGAGATGGGTCTCAGGATAAGCAGATGTGTATGAGTTAGGAATAAATGGGGAATAAAGACAGTGGGTGGAAAGACAAAAATAGCTTCCATCTGGAAACCTGGCTGTTTGCCAGGGAGCCAGTGGTGTTAAGTGGTAATAAATCAGGCAACTATTAATGGCTGAGCAATGAAAAGAATATTCCATGAATAGAGTTTTTACCATTTGAGGAAACTTTATGGTATTTTTGAGACTCCAGATGCTTTTCAATGGAGGGTTTGACAGGAAATTTGAGCTGCTGGGAGGCACTAGCGTGTCAGTACCATGACTTTCAAAGCTTTTGACTGTGATCCTCAGTAAATAGGTGATTTTTAGTTATGCCCAATGTAAATATATATGCTCAAGCACATGATGGGAATTAAAAACAACTTCTTTAGTAGAGACTTTGATATTTTCCTTGTTAATTTCATTTTTAAATTTATTTATTTAACTTTTATTGATCCTTTTCAGTTTTCACATCGTGCATCCAGATCTCCCCCCCCCACCTTTATCCTTGCAACCTCCCACTCAAAACAAAACAAAATTTAAGCCCGCGTTGGTGGCGCATGTCTTTTTAATCCAGCACTCGGGAGGCAGAGGCAGGCGGATCTCTGTGAGTTCGAGGCCAGCCTGGTCTCCAGAGCGAGTGCCAGGATAGGCTCCAAAGCTACACAGAGAAACCCTGTCTCGAAGAAACAAAAACAAACACACAAACAAAAAAATTAAAAGAAAACCCCAAAACCAAAACCAAACCAAACAAAAATCAAAACAGCAAAACTAAACCAGAAAACAACCAAAATCAAAACCAAACCAAACCAACCACCAGCCAACTAACCAAGCAAACAAACAAAAATCAGGAGAATGAGTTATATACCTCACCCTTTAGCCATTTCATTTTCACTTGCCACGAGTCATAGGTCTGACTTCTGCTACACTACAGGTCATGGGCTGTCACTGGAGCTCCTCTTGAATATTCTGTTGTCCTGTGTCATGGAGATGTAGGACCCACTCAGGGGACCCAAACCGGGAATGTCCACTCACTGAGACACGGAGACCGAGACTGCTGCAAAAGCATGAGGTTTATTTCCAGCACACTGGGGTCATCTGTACTCAAGACAGGAGTGACCACGCTTAGCAAAATCATACATCCTTTATAGGCATTTCGAGGCAGATTCAAGCAACAGGCTGGGTTGGATATTGTTCTTTGGTAGGCCGCGGTATCCTTCATCAAGATTGGCGGGTCCCATATTTGGCTATCTTTTTGGTAATTGGGTGGGAAAAGTTCCTCCCTGCTGCTCTCTTGCGGTTAAGGTATTTCTACGTATATGGGGATTGTTTCTGAGAAGTCCTCAACCGCCCTGCATACACCTGGTGTTTTTCACCCTGCTAAACATGGTCTGGTCTGGGGGGGTCTCACAGAGATCCTGAAACTTTGGGTCTGTAGGTTTTTCCCCTTCACATACCCCAACAGTTCATAGATGTGGATGTTAAGGTGGGTCAACTCATAACCCTGGTTCTGGGCCTGGGTGCTATTGTTCTTTTGTTTAAGTTTCGAGTAGATGGAATACGAAACCATGTTTCAGTTATGGATAGATGGAAACACAACCATGAAACTCAACAAATCCATGTGGGGTATGTTGGAGGAAGGGGTGAGGTGACAAAGCCGAGGGGGGGTGCAGAAGAGGAGAAGCGGGAGAGAGAGAAAAAGAGGGGGTGAAGGGAGAGGAGAGAACTTGTGGAGGCTGGCTAAAAGGGGGAGCTTGCACATGCGTACTGAGTCCTTACATAGGCCCATTACAAGTGATGCAGCCATGATGTGGCCCTGAAACACAGGGCCCTTTGAGCTGCCTAAGTATCTGCCTGAATGCCGTATGCCTGTCCCACCCACGGTCAGGGCGCTGGGCCAGAGGTTCTAACAGGCCGTAGGTGGGCTGGTCAGCCAACCAGCTTCCCCCAATTTTCACCACCCAGGTGAGCTCTTCAGCACTGCTTTATATAGCCCACTTGATGCAGCCTGAAGCAAGGAGCAGGTCAATTCTCTTGTTCTCTGGCCCTAGGTTCCTGCTCACCCACACGTGCTCCCCCACCCCATCCCCCAGGCCAGCTCCACTGTCTTGCCCAGGCAAGGTGCAGGGCCCTCTCTCTCAATTGCTGTAGGGGGCATATAAGAGGAGGTGGGGTCAGCTCTCTTGTTCTCATGCCCTCGGGGCAGACTCACTTGCATCCCTGACAACAGGGTTACTTCTAGTGTGCTGCCCTGGAGGGGTGCAGGGCTCTCTCTCCTGTGTGTGCTGCAGCCTTGAGGGGCAGAACTAGTTCTCCCACTCTAGTGATTCCGGTGCCAGCTCTCTAGCCTGCCTCAGGTAGCAAGGGGGAGGGGAGGGCATCTTTCTCTCACCCATGCCACCACATGGTAGACTGGGGTGGGAGGTTCAGCTCTGCTGTTCTTATGCCCTCAGGATGCTCACCTGCACCACCAACAGGTCAGCTCTAGTGTGCTGTCCAGGTAAGGTGCATGCCTGCAGTGAGGGGTGGGGCCATCTTTCTTGATTGTGCGGGGTAGGGGTGGGGTGGGAGCATGGAGCAGCTCTCCTGCTGCAGTATCCATTGAGGGGCAGGGCCAGCTATCCTAGGACCAGTGAGGGGCGGGGCCAGCTCATCGTGGCCCTCGGATTTCAACACACTTGGTTCCTATGACCACCCCCCCCAACACAGGCAATGGACATAAACACTAACCCCAGCTGCAGCAGGACCACAGACCCAGAAACAGCCCTCGGCAGCAACATGGCCCTCAGACATGAACATGGTCTCCAGTGGCTGACCAGACCCCGGGCATCTGCGTGGTCCTCAGTGGTAATGGGGGTCACGGACATCAACACAGACCCTAGTTGCTGTAGAGACACTAACCCGGACATGGCCCTTTCCTGGCCAGGATGACATCATGGCTTCAGATGACAGTGCAGGTCTCTCAGATCAGCGTGGCCCCAGCTTGATCACTGACCCCTGGACACCCACATGGCCAAAAGTTGTGGCCTAGATCCCAGGCATCCCTTTGGTCTCTGGTGGCAACATGAGCCTGACTGTGGCAGGAACACTGACCCAGACATGGTCCTTGGCAGCAGCCTAGACCTGGATGTCGCCATGGCCTTAGGTGGCTGTGCAGGGCACTCAGATTGGCATGGTCCCCACAGCAGCATGGCCCTAGGACTCTTTTCTGTTTCCATGTGGTGGCCCAGACCACAGTTCGCTGCAAGGCCCACAGTGACGACAAGATCCGCAGACCTCATGCCCTCTCAGCTGCTTCAGGGCCTCCGACTGGTTCTTGGAAGTAGCCCAGGCCCGGAAATGACCTTGGACTCAGGAGACTAACAGGCCATTCATATTAGCCTGTTCATCAGACCCTCACCTCTTCAGATCTGTGTCTCTCCCAAACCCATGAACCAGTCCACCTCTCTCTCTCTTCCACCTCCTCTCCCTGTACTGCTTACCATAATGGTGTCTGACTGCCTAGCTGCCTGGCACCATAGGCACCAAGCAGCTCACAGTTGATTCCTGTCCCACCAGCCACATGGCATGGCACCACGCTGTTGCTCTATGTAGGCCCTGGGTTAGAGACCACAGACAGTGTTTGGTTGAGGTCTGCTCACACCACCAGCCTCATTGATATATGGGGAACTGTTGTTGCTGTGTCATGACCTTGGGCTTATCAATTTCATTTCTTGATAGTTAATTATGATTTCTTGTGTACAATCCATTTCAAATTTGGCCTTTATCAGCCTGAATTTTGATTTCTATTTGACCATGGAAAGCATTTTGAGTATTTATAAAACTTTTTATTAATTATTTAACTTGCCACTTATTTTCAAACTTTCTAAGTGTAGTTTTTTTATCAAAAATTTTAATTACTTTTATTGAAAACTGCACTGAATGCTAAATGTCCACCTTTACAATAAACAAATACAGTAATGGTAAGTCACACTAAAACAAAACATACTTCTGATAGCCATTACTTTTTGGTTTGAGACAGTTTAAAGTTTTTCTTTTGTCACAAAAATAGGAATGTACCTATACAAAGGTTCAAAATAGGCCATCTTTAGAAACAAAAGGGCAATGATTCACAAAAGACTCTGAATAGAACATGTAACTAGCTGATACAAATCTAATAGGATTTTTTTCAAAAAAGATTTTATTTATTTATTATGTATATAACATTCTGCTTCTATGTATATTTGCACACCAGAAGAGGGCACCAGATCTCATAACGGATGGTTGTGAGCCACCATGTGCTTGCTGGGAATTGAACTCAGGACCTCTGGAAGAGCAGCTGGTGCTCTTAACCTCTGAGCCGTCTCTCTAGCCCCTAATAGGATTTGTTAAAATAAGTCACATCTATTAGCACATCTGAAGTGTTCTTGTATAAAATATCACATGAAGAAAAGAATTTATCAATGTCTAAAAAAGTGGATTTAGTCATAGACAATCTGACAAGTTACTATAAGAGGTGTTTCCTGAGACATAAGGAAATGCAACATTATTCTTCTTGAACCCTTCTCGTCTAAGACTTTCCACTCAATAAAATAGCACTGAGAAAATATATTTGAGTACAAACAGCTTGTGTAACTTAGTACTTTTTACTTTTTCTTCTTTCTTTTCTTTTTTTTTTTTTTTTTTGTTTTTGCATCATCATAGGGTTTTACTGAACTCACAACCAACTTTGCCTGCTCAGAGTTGAGACACTTCTGTACAGGAGCTTTTTACTTCTTCAATCCTGTGCATGCAGATGTCTACACAGGCAAACATGTCCTCCCCATCTTGTCTTAATTAATCTTCCTACTGGCAAAGGAGGCTACCAGCCCCTGGAGACCAAATGGACTAGTTCTAAGTGTAGTTTTATGTGAAACAAAAATAAGCTCTTTTAGAGAATAGCTAGCTGTCTTATGCCCTTTTAATCCAGTGGGATAGACTATGTCAGTTGAACAGTGAGCCCCATATGTAAGCTTAATTGTATTTTCTGAAACCTTCTAAATGGCAGTTAACAAATTTAATACATTTAATTTTCTTTAAAGTCCTTCCAATGCCTTACTAGGCAAACTATTAGTTTTTCAAGGAAAGCCCCCTTTAGAATTGGACTACTATAAACCTAAAAATTATACTTAGAAATGGAACAAAATCTGGGGGTGGGCCTAGGCCCTATCCCAAAGGATCAGATAAACTCTGACGACACCCTATGGAAGGCCTCACCATCCAGGGGGAGCAAAAAGGATATGTGATAGGTAGGGTTTTAGTTGGTGGGGGGTGGTAGGCGAGGACAGGAGGGAGAAGGGAACTGGGATTGTCATGTAAAACAATCTTGTTTCTAATTCAAATTAAAAAAACCTGCAAAAAAATTCACACATTAAACATTGAATCAAAAAAAAAAAAAAAAAAAAGAAATGGATCAAAATCAGGCTCCTTTGGGCACATCTATGATGTGAAAAAATAACCCCCAAACTTAGTAATGTAGTCTCATAAATCTCTCTGGAAAAAAAATGAACAATTTTGCTTATATTATATTATTAAACAGTTTACCTGGAAAATTTATTTTTTTAAAAAATTAAAATATTTTTTCTTAGATACATGCAATAAGATATGATCATATCTGAAAGGGGTAAACTAAACTCAAAGGCTTCACTTCTAATAATTTAGAAATGAAGGGACCAGACTCACACTTAGCCCCTGCTTTAGCAGTCATGACAGGCTACAGAAAAGACACATAGGCCTCTGACACAACGAAACTTCAGATCCTCTGGCCTCCCGGACCCTAGGGCCAAAACTGAATACAAAGAAACTCCAGACTCCACCCCCCCCTCAGTTCCTGGGAACTGTTTGGACACAGAAGAAACTCCAGGGGAGACCAAAACCTCCCCTATAGTCTCCAGGATACAGTTTTGAAAACTATTGGTATCTTTGTACAACAGGCCACCTGCAAGTAACAAGACAAAGCCATAGAAACCACAGAATGTTCCCTCTCAGCACTGACCAATGAAAATAATTGGTACACAGGTATTTCATGCCAAAATATGACTTTGAGAAATTTTCCTGATTGTTCCCAAATGTCAACCAATCAGAAACCAACCCGTACCTACTGATGTAATCCTATAACTTTTGTCTTTAAAACCTAGCAGTAGACAGGGAACTTTGCTACCTCTGGAGGCTGCTGCATCAGCTTGCTAGACGGGGTCCCTCCCGTGGTAGGATAGAACAATTAATAAACCTTGTGCATTTGCATCGGTGGTCTGTCTCCCTGGTCTCTTTGGGGATCCTTGTGACCTGGGCATAACAATATCTTCTCCCATTTCTTCCCTCCAACTCCCCTCATGTAATTCTAACATGTCCTCCAACCAAGTTCATATTGTCTCTTTATTTTTATTTTTTTGCTAACCCACCAAGTCCAATTAGTGTTACTCATATGTGAATGAGTATGAGGCCATCCAGTGTAGCATGGAAACTTACCACTAACTACACCCCCAAAAGAGTAGCTCTCCCTGTTCCAGTGACTATCATCTGCCAATAGCTCTTCAACAAGGGGTGGGGGTTGGAGGGTATTTCCCACCACCTATGCCAGAATTTTGGATGGATTGATCTGTGCAGGTAACTACGGCTGCTGTGAGTTCATGATTACAATGGCTGTGTGTGGTGATCTATTATTTATGATTTATTAAACCTTGCCTGAAGATTCAGAAAGCAAAGTCAGCCACAAGCTATAGAAGTCAGGCAGTGGTGATATACACCTTTAATTCCAGATCCATGGAGCTAGACGGCGGTGGCACATGCCTTTAATCCCAGGACTCACGATTAAGAGGTAGACAGATCTCTGTTAGTTCAAGGTCACACTGACTACGTGAAATTGATCCAGCCCTAAAAGAAACAGTTCACACAAAGGTGATCTCAGCACCTGGGAATCACATGCCTTTAATCCCAGCCCTAGGGAGGGAGACAGGAGTGATATGACTGGGTAGAGAAAGGAATGTGAGGAGGAGGAGACAGGCTCTGAGAGCCTTTTGCCTCTGAGGATTCATGGAGACAGGAGTGGCATTTAAGCTGGGTAGAGAAGATCTACTGGCTTGGCTGCTTTGTTTCTCTGATCTTCAGCTTGAAGCTTGAACCCCAGTATCAGTCTCTGGCTCTTTTATTTTTCATGTTACAGCTGTGACATTTCTCGAGGACAGTATTTCACAGCAATTCTCCCCATCCTCCAAGCTCTTACATTTGTTTAGCCTCTTCTTTGTCATGCTCCCTGAGTCTTGGTGTGTGTATGTGTATGTTGGCATGTGTTGTGTGTGTGTGTGTGTGTGTAATGTCTGAGTTAGGGCTGAACACTCAGTCTTTTTTTCTCAGCACTTTGACTGTTTACACATCTCTGCATTGATTACTGCCCACTGCAAGAAGACCACTTCTTTGATCATGTTACTATTCAGTTCTCCCAGCATCATTGGTGGGCAGACTGCTCTTTTTTTTCTTTCATTTTAAACTTAAGTTTTTTTTCCCCATTTTTAAATTTAAATTAGAAACAAGCTTGTTTTACATGTCAATCCCAGTTCCCTCTCCCTCCCCTCCTCCCTGCCCCCCACTAACACCCTATCCCAAACCCTTTCTGCTCCCAAAGGGAGGGTAAATCCTTCCATGGAGGATCTTTAGAGTCTGTCATATCATTTGGAGCAGGGCCTAGGCTGAGAGAGTATCCCTCTGTGTGAAATGGGTTCCCAAAGTCCATTCATACCCTAGGAATAAGTCCTGATCTACTACCAGAGGCCCCATAGATTTCTGAGGTCTCCTCACTGACATCCTCTTTCAGGGGGTCTGGATCAGTCCTTTCCTGGTTTCCCAGCTATCAGTCTGGAGTCCATGAGCTCCCCCTTGTTCAGGTTAGCTGTTTCTGTGGGTTTCACCAGCCTGGTCTTGATCCCTTTGCTCATCACTCCTCCCTCTCTGCAACTGGATTCCAGGAGTTCATCTCAGTGCTTAGCAGTGGGTGTCTGCTTCTGTTCCATCAGCTACAAGATGAAGGCTCTAGGATAGCATATAAGGTAGTTATCAATCTCATTATCAGGAGAGGGCATTTAAGGTAGCCACTCCACTGTTGCTTAGATTATTAGTTGGTGTCATCCTAGTGCCTGATTTCTCTTTAAACCTATAATGGCTCCCTCTATTATGGTATCTCTTATCTTGCTCTCCTCTATTCTTCCCCTGACTCAAACTTCATGCTCCCTCATGTTCTCCTCTCCCCTCTATTTCTCCTCTTCATTCTCCTAACTCCCCCCCGAACCAAGCTCCCAATTTGCTCAGGAGATCTTGTCCCTTTCCCTTTCTCTGGGAACCATGTATATCTGACAGACTGCTCTTAATCTATAGTGTATTTTCAGTGCCTTCGTCAAAAGTCACACTTGTGATCCCAGCACTTGTGAGGCTTTCCAAGAGCTCAAGGCAGTGAGATTTTGTCTCAAAAAAGCAAAAACCCAAACCAACAGTAAGTAGTATTAACAGGAACAAGCAAACTGGCTACAGATGCATAGATTTATTTCTGGGCTTTATAATCCAAGTTTTTAGTTGGTTAATTTGTTATTTTGTTTTTCAAAGACAGGGTCTCTTGTATCTTGTGTTAGCCTCAAACTTACTATATAACCTTCAGAAGGATATTCATCTTCTGTTCCCTCTGCTTTCCCTCCTGGGTGCCAGGATTATAGGCACATGCCCCATGCTAGTTTTTATGTGGCGCTGGAAATCTTACTAGGGGGCTTTGTGTACAGAGGTGAGCACACTGACAGCTGAATCACATTCCAGCCCCCCTCCCTCCCGCCCCCCAGTAATAATTTTTAGATTTTACTTATTTTGTCTGCCTGAATGTGTGTCTGTGTACCACATGCAGGTAGTGTCTGCTGAGGCTAAAAGGATTCCCTGGGACTGGCCTTACTCAGATGTCTCTGAGCTAAGACTTGAATCTGGGTTCTTGGGAAACAGACAGTTCTCTTAGCCATGGAGCCATCTTTCCCAGCCCCACCCAAAGGTATTTTTGCAGAGACAGTCCAACTATGTTGCTAAGGCTGATATCAAATTCCAAGGCTCAAGTGCTCCTCCTACTTAAACTGGCTGAGTAACTATGGGTGTGTGATATGTGCCTGGTCTCTCAGGTGTGTGTGTGTGTGTGTGTGTGTGTGTGTGTGTGTGTGTGTGTGTGTGTGTGTGTGCTCGAGTGTGTGTGCACGCGTGCATGTGTGCTTGGGTCACACTAGGCTGGTTTGGAATTCATAATCCTTCTACTTCTCATCTTGAGCACTGAGATTAAAGATGTGTAATACTAAGCCTGGCTCTCAAAGATTATTAAATCACACATAGAGAGAGGCTGGTCTTGGATTTGGCCTGATTTCTTGCATGGCTCATCATTCCTGCAATTTATTTGTGTTGTAGGGTTTCTATTGCTGTGACTAACACCAAGACTAAAAGTAACTTGGGGAGTAAAGGGTGTCTCAATCACAGTCCATCAAGAAGAGAAGCCAGGGTCCGGCAGGCAGGTGGTAGAGATGCGGGTCTGCTGCAGCATCGAGGCCAAGCTCCAGGGTCCCACCTGCATCAAGCTGGGCATCCAGGGCTCGCCTGTACTTCTGCTTGCAGGAATGCTTTAAAGGAAGTTGAGCCCAACTTCCTTTACTACATAAGAAAGCAAAAAATGAAAAGGCAAAATGAGAAGTATGTTCCTGTACTGTAGAAGGTGATGTGAACACTGACCAGTGGGCAGGGTGCTGGTACACTGGTAAACTGAGACCACACTATCCACTGATGCCCACACGGCCAGTACCTAGTTCCATTCAGAGGCCTGACTACACTGACCATCCCCTAGGAATGTCTGAATCTGAACAGACTCTTAAAGGTAATTCTCAAATTAAACTACTCTCAACTGAAGACATAGAAGGGATGCAACTTGTGTGTAGGCTTGCTAGAGAAGTCTTGGATATTGCTGCTGGGATGATTAAAGCAGATGTAACTACTGAAGAAATTGATCATGGTGTACACTTAGCATGAATTGCAAGAAATTGCTATCCTTCTCCCCTGAATCACTATAATTTCCCAAAGTCTTGTTGTACCTCAGTGAATGAAGTCATCTGCCATGGGATTCGAGACAGACTGCCTTTGCAAGAAGGTGATATTGTTAATGTGGATATTACTCTTTATCGAAATGGTTACCACGGGGATCTAAATGAGACCTTTTTTGTTGGAGATGTGGATGAAGCACTTGTTCAGACTACGAATGAACGCCTGATGCAAGCCATTGATGCAGTGAAGCCTGGTGTTCAATATAGAGAACTGGGAAACATCATCAGAAACAAGCCCAAGCAAAAGGATTCTCAGTTGTTTGAAGCTATTGTGGACATGGAATCCACACACTTTTCCATACAGCTCCCATGTACCACACTATGCCAGAAATAAGGCAGTTAGTATGATGAAGTCAGGCCATGTGTTTACAATTGAACCAATGATTTGTGAAGGTGGATGGCAGGCTAATAACTTCATAAACTAAACTCATGACCATTGGAGCATACACACCTTTTCAGGCATAATATTGTACCATAATTGCATGGTGTTTAATCCAGCAGCATGCCAGCGCCATTTGAGATGTAGCTGTATTATGAGGCCAAGAGTATTTAGGGGAAGAGTTTGTATTCTGACAGATTAGTAAGTGGGGTGGTGTTCAATTTATATCCCTAGAAAAGAAAGCTTCAGCAGCAAAATCTTGGTGTGGTTTTGTGAAAAGATGAGACATGCTGGTGGGAATACTTTCCTTGGTTTGAATTTAAAAAAAAAACAAATAAAACAATGTAGGCTCTAGTCTAATTACATACCTCCAATTAAAATGTATTTACTTTACAAAACATCTACTTTCATCAGTGTACAACCACAGTTAATATATTAACTTTTTTGTCAGTGCTGGGATTGAACAGGTGGCCTTGTATATAGTAGGCAGTGCTAAACTCTGCTGCAGCATACACAGGCTAAGTGGTGAGATGATCATTCTTTTTCCTCTTGTCCATTTGCACTTACCATAAGTGTGTCTCCTAGGTGACTCCAAATTCAGTTACATTGACAATAAAAATAAGTGATCATATGGCCACCAAAACCAAGAAAACTTGTCTGCCCTTGGTATTAGTGCTTTCTTTGTTGCTGAAAGAACCCAACAAAAACAACTAAGGGAAGACTTATTTGGGCTTCTAGTATAGAAGGGACATGGTGCATCTTGGAAGAAAG
Source organism: Cricetulus griseus (assembly GCF_003668045.3). Taxonomy (NCBI): domain Eukaryota; kingdom Metazoa; phylum Chordata; class Mammalia; order Rodentia; family Cricetidae; genus Cricetulus; species Cricetulus griseus. The sequence goes on from NC_048596.1 coordinate 156,832,002, forward strand.
GCGCTGCGATTGAGCATCATCAATCTGTAGGTCACCTTGTGTCCTTGGGAAGCAGATGAGATTTTGCTGGTGTTTAGCCGGCTTCCTCCTTTTCCTCTTTGTATTCAGTCCAGGACCTTAGCCCGTGTGATGTTGCCATTTACATTCAGCATGGGTTTTCTCTTTTCAGGTAAAACTGTGAAAGCATTTCAGACACTCCTATAAGTTTGTCTCCTAGGTGACTCCAAATCCGTTACAGTGACAGTGAAAATAAACTCACATTCCTTATCTTTATTTTACGTTTTTTTTTTTTTTTTTTTTTTTTTTTTTTTTTTGGGTAAGTAGTTTAGAGCCTCTTCACCAGCATTTATAATACTCGTCTCCCATGTGTTTTAAATTACAGACAAGGCTTGGGGTGTGCTATTATTTCTTAATTACTGTCTTCTAAATCACTTCTGGCTTTGTTGAAATTGGCAGCAGGATACTATGCTCTGCAAAAATGGATACACACCCATGGTATATGTAAATCATCTTTATCTTTAAAATTTTTATTCTTGGACTAGAGAGATGGCTTAGTAGTTAAAGAATGCATGCTTGATGCACAGTCATGAGCAGCAGAGTTGTGATCCCAGCATCCATGTCAAAGCCAGCTGTGTCCCCACACATGCCTGTAAATCCAGTAGTAGGGAGATTGCTGGGGTTTGCTGACTGGCAGCATGACTGAAAAACAGGGGCTCCAGACTCAGTGAGATGCAGCTTTGAAGGAACAAGGTAGAGTGGTAGGGAGGGACTCCTATTGTCTTTAGTCTCAGTGCAGGTGTGACCTTTTTTTTTTTTTTTTTTTTTTTTTTTTTTTTTGGTTTTTTGAGACAGGGTTTCTCTGTGTAGCTTTGGAGCCTATCCTGGCACTTGCTCTGGAGACCAGGCTGGCCTCTAACTCACAGAGATCTGCCTGCCTCTGCCTCCTGAGTGCTGGGATTAAAGGCATGTGCCACCAACACCCAGCTTAAAAGCTCAATTTTCTTATTTTCTCATATTTTAAAGAAATACTTGATTTAAAAAACATTACATCCAGGTGTGGTGGTGAACACTTTTAATCCCAGCTCTTGGGAGGTGGAGGCAGGTGGGTCTCTGAGTTTGAGGCCAGCCTGTTCTACAGAGTGAGTTCTAGGACAACCAGAGCTCTGTTAGACAGAGAAACCTTGTCTTGAACCAACCCTTCCATGTTTATTTATTGCTATTAGCTAATCAAAACAGATCCTTTAAGAGACTTGATAAAGTAATTGATTGATTCCCTCTAGTGATGCAGTTAATCCATCAAGGAGGAGTGAAGGAAAGGCTCAACCTTTTAATTTAAAGTAATTGAATCTCATTCCAGTTATGCATTTTCCACAAGATGCATAGAGCTAAACTATCATGTTCTCCAGTGTGCCCCATGCTTCACATATTATCCCAAGAACTTTATTGTGACCATTTCAGGCCAGATGTTTGGGGCTGGCACTGGAATCTGCTTTTGCAGATGTGGTCCTTCTTCCTACATAGATTTGTATATTTCATAGTCTGTGATGACAGGGTCCTCATGATCTTCCCACTTTAGATGGCTGAAAGTTTACATACTATAATTTCCAGCTCAAGTTATAACATTTATTGAGTTTTCTCTTCTAATTAAAAAGCAGGATGTGTGAATGTCTACTATGTTGATGGTGTTTTTACATTTCTTATGCTTTCTCATAGTGTGTTTTCAAGCATTTAAGCATTTCAAGCATTTATGATAATTTAATTTGTTGTAAATAAATTTGCTCCAGGCCAGAGGTCAAGGGCAAAAGGCTTGACAGGAGACATGTTTATCATGCTTCACAAGTGTAAGGAAGATGGAGCGATGCACAAGCCGGGGCAAGGAAGAGACTGACTTGTGCCTTGTCAGCAAGCCAGTGTGAGGACTTTGATCTTTGCTGTGAAATGGCAACTGGTGCGGTGGAAACCAGCAGAATCAGATGTAATGCAGGACCTCAGTTCAGTTGTGAGTTCAGTTTTCAATCCCTACAGACTCAGGAACAAAACATTTGATGATTTTGAGTTTGTGTGCATGGTGTGTGCATGGATTTGAGCTGGCAACTAGGGGATGACAGGACTTCTGCAATGATCTTGACTTGATTTTCAACAGAGGTAAAAGCTATGCTATGAGGGCCTCAGGAGACAGCTCAGTCAGCAAGCACTTGCTTTGCAAGTGTGAGGACTTGCTCTCATCCAGAATCCATATATTAAAACAATCCAGGTGTGGTGGCATGTGCTGTGACGTCATTGCAGGGGAGCTGGGGATACGCTGATCCCTAGAGCTTCTTGACCAGCCAGTCTAGGCTGCTTGGCAAGTTCCAGGCCAGTGAGAGATCCCGTTTCCAAATGGTGAGTGGACAATGCTTAGTGAGCAGTACCTGAGGCTGTCCTGGAGCCTCCACACATGGAGAAGTCACACTATTTGACTTTCTTATACTGAATGTCAAGATAGTTTTGATTCCAAACACTTATGTGAAAAGAAAAAGAAGACAGTAAAGATTCCATTCAAGTTACACTTTATTCAGGAATCACGATGCTATTATGATGCAACTAGGACAGTGAGGCTCTGTTTATCCTGTGACTTAAAATAACACAAGGCTTAGATAGTAACACAGAAGACACCCTTTGACAATAGGAGCAGAAGGCAGTTTCACACAGCCCAGCAGTCTTATGACACTGTGATATGCTTTGCTGTTTGTTCTCCCCGAATGAAGAAATGATTCTCAGGCTTTTCCAGAGAAAGCATGCCCAGCAGTATGAATGATTCTCAGGCTTCTCCAGAGAAAGCATGCCCAGCAGTATGGTGGACTGATGCTACAATACCAGGACATGTTGGGAACAAAAGTCTAGATCAGGGTTTGTCACCCTCTGTACACAGATAAAATCCAGCCCATGCTGTAATTTTATAGATAGCTTTATTTGTGGGTGGGGGTGTGGCTACTTAGTAGAGTGCATGCTTAGCATACCAAGGTGATGGGTTCAGTCTCCAGCACTAACCCTAAAGTGTCTTATTGGAACACAGCTTAGTTTTTCCTTTTACATTGTGTGTACATATATATATATATATATATATATATATATATGTATGTATATATTATAAATAAGTTATATATACATAATTTTTAAGATTATATTTTATTTATTTGGGGGAGAGGGTGTTGTGTGCCATGGCAAATGAGTTCAGAGGACAACCTTTGGGAATGTGCTCTTTCCCTACACTGAGTCGTTCCTGGGGGAGCAAACAGATTATCATTAGGCTTGGTGGCAAGCACCTTTACCTACTGAGATAAATTTCTGACCCTAATTTACATTTACAATTAAGATTTATATGTGTATGTGTTTGTGTGTCTGCCTCATGTATGCTGGCACCTGGGGTGGGGCTAGTGAGAGTGTTGGATCTTCTGGAGTATAGTTATAGTTAGCTCTAAGCTTCCCACTGTGGTGCTGAGAGCCAAACTTAGGTTCTCTGGAAGAATAGTCTTAACTGCTGAGTCATCTTTCCAACTCCCTTGTATGTTTAGTGCTGCCTTTTTACTTCAATGGCATAAGTGATTAGTGTGACAGAGACTGTATGTGCTCAAAAATTAAAAAAAAGAATTACGATGTGGCACTTAAGAGAAATGCATTGTCCTTATCTAGCTGGTGTGAAAGGAAAGGGTTAGGGGTCTTCAACCCTATGCAGATCTCCAAATGGTAATGTGATTGCTGCTGATAAGGACAAATATAGGAAAATGAATTTTATGCATTTGAAAATGAGCAGGAGGCCATGATGTACTGGGGATCTAAACAGCATTTGGAGATGGTTCCCAGGCCTCTCTACAGGTTTCCAACAGCCATTGGCACTGCCTGGTTACCCAAGCCAGAATACCCAGTTTACATCCTAAATGCTTTGCACCCTTTCCCTGCCCTGTATCACAGATGTGTGCACTTGGCCGTCTTCACTGCCATTACCTCAGCTCAGGCTGCCAGATGTGCTGCACATTTCCTCACAGTTGTTTCCACCTCCAGACACTCTTCGTTGTGAATTCTCTATCTGACAGGGTGGCATTTTAAAGGGTCCCTAGCCCCCTGTTTATATGCTTCAATGCCTTTCTGTGCGTTTCAAAAATAAACCCAAAGTCTGAGTATAAATTACAGAGTCCTTTGCCAGTACTTTATTCAACTAACATCTTTACCCCTCAGAACCTAGCTCATTTACCACTTCCTCTGGGGCTCCTCCTGCACACAATTCCGAGTTCAGTCACAGTCAAACATCCTCATGAGGCATTTGCTACTTTCTTGTTACAGATGGGAACATCCTACATTTTGGTTGTATAATTATCTGTCTGGGAAGTCTGGCATTGTGAGGGCAAGGACCATGTCTTCATTAATTGAGGACCCAATAGGGAGGAACACAGATCTGGTTTCTGTTGAAAAATCACTTGCAGTGCTATGTGAGAGACTAACATTTTAAAAGTAATTATCCAAGTGTAAGAAGCAGAGTTCAGGGATTTTAAGCTTAGTTCCTTTCTTCTCTGTACTGAAATTATTTGTATTGTTTCAAGGTTCTTCACCTATTTGGTGATTTGGGAACAGGACAAACCTGTAATAATGAGACCAGAGATTTCAATGATGTTATTCACAGTGGGGACAGTACTCCTGAAGGCTGGATTGCAATTGCAAGAACTCCTCTCGTCAAGAAGAAAGGGGTTTTCTGAATTTTAATAGATTATCTTTAATACACAAAACTTAAAGAATGGAGGGCTCAGGAAGAATCCTGAAATCTTTAGAGCAGGGAGGATGCAGGATGTGTTATATGGGCTTTGACCTGGGCTGAGAAACCTGGGATGAGGGGAGAGGCCAACAGAGGTAGTGTTGTGAGTGAGAATATCGCCATCATCCTTTCCCCGGGCTGTGGTGGCTAATGTCATCACCAGCTTGACAGACCCTGGAGTCATGGATGGGACACGGCACTGTGCATGACTTTGAGGGTTAATAGAGAGGAAGATCTACCCTCCAACTGGGTTCCAGTCCACCGCCTAGAAGCGAGGAGGTTCAAGGAAAGACAGTGTTGCTGCCTCTGCTTCTTGCAGAGCTGATGTGTCCATTCCTACCACTACTATCAACTTGGCTGACACCAGTCAATGGCTTTGCTAGCCATCCAACAAGTACTAAAGGCCAGCACCTCTCAGAAATCTGTCAGCTCTCAGTACCTGGTTGGGAGTGCTGAGTTATCCAGCTACATGGTTTGAGAAACTACCAGGTTGTCAGCCTTCCCAGCACCAGGCAGCCCCTGTTGGACTACCCAGCCCATACTGAGTAAGCTAATCTAGTAAATCTGTCTTTATTATATATATATTCTGTTGGTTCTGCTCTTCTAGAGAAGCCTGCCATACACAGTTTGATGCTTTTGTGATAACATACACTCTAAAATAATGTTGAAAAAAATCTGAGTAGGGTAGCTCAGTTGGTAGACCACTTGTCTAGCTTACAAAAGGCACTGTGCTTAATTCCCAGCACTGTGTAAATTGACCACGGAAGTGCAAATCTGCAATTCTAGCTCTTGGGAAATGAAGACAACGGGATCAGGAGTTTAAGGACATCCTCAGCTATATAGTCAAGGTCAGTTCAAGGTCAGTTCAAGGACAGCCAGGGATCATGGTACTCTATTAGACAACGACAACAACAAATTTCTGAGTAGGATTTGTGTTCTGTTTTCCTTTCTGTCACTCAGAGCAGTCAGGAGCCTCTTCTAGAAGCCCTGAGATGCTAGGGCAACTCGGCTCCTTGTTGGTTGGAATACAAGTCTTAAGGTGGGTGACTGTGAGAACGTGTTTGATATAAGGGAAAAATTGCTGTACTTTATGTATTGTCTCCTGCAAAATCCCATGTGTCAACTCGACCCCGGTGGTGGTACTAGAAGGTGTCATCAGTATTTACAGAGTAGAGCCTAAGGGACTGAGGTCATAGAGGGCTTGCTCTCAAAACAGGCTGCAGAACCCAGCCCATTCTTTCTGTTTTCTTCTGGCTTAGGAACATGCTCATATGGCACATGCTCTGCTATGTTTTCCCACCTTTCCTAAGGGCCAAAGCAAATGCAAGTCTCCCACTCTTAAATTTGAAACTGAACTGTGAGCTGAATAAAATGTTAATCTTTTATAGTTTGCTACCTCAAGTATTTTATTGTAGTAATAAAAATCTGAAACACAGGGGTTTGGAGTCCTGTGGCCCTTTAGAGAGGGAGGACTGCTGGACAAAGAAAACGTGCGGCAGGACCCAACAGGTCTTACTGACTGTTTGACTCAAGCGCCCAGTAGAGTTCACTGGTGCATAGCCATGGCTAGTACTTATGAATGGACTGAATTAATGGGGACCAGGAGAACACAAAAACTATCAAGTTATTGAGAAGGAATTTGTGAATGAAACGGTTATATTGATACTTGACACATAATCTCTTAACTGGGACCCCTTTATCTTAGAGAGGGCAACCCTATAGCCTAGTGGTCTGAGAGAAGTTATAAAGCCTCATTTCCTTGTTTCCTCCGTGGTTACATCCATGGGTTGTCTTGGTGAAACATTGACACTTTTCAAAATATATTTTTATTTTATAATGATAATTAGACCAATTTTAAATTAGAAACAAGCTTCTTTTACATGTCAATCCCAGTTCCCCTCCCCTCCTCCCCTGCCCCCCACTGACCCCTATCCCAACCCCTTTCTGCTCCCCAGGGAGGGTGAGGCCTTCCATGGGGGATCTTCAGAGTCTGTCACATCATTTGGAGCAGTGCCTAGTCCCTTTCCCATGTGTCTAGGCTGAGAGAGTATCCCTTTATATGGAGTGAGCTCCCAGAGTCCATTTGGAAACACTGACACTTTCTGGTTCTACTGTTAATGCCTAGCACTTCACCACAGTTTGGTTGCTCACAGTGAAACACATGCTTGATGAGCAGATTGTTTAAAAGGTCATTGAATGTCTAGGTTAGAAAACCTTGAAGAAAGGAAGAAGTCCTTCTTCCTTAAAGTCACATATTTGCATGACATTTGGTAAGATAGGTGTTCAAAGTATTTGTTGAGCTGGGTGTTGGTGGCGCATGCCTTTAATCCCAACACTCGGGATTCAGAGGCAGGTAGATCTCTGTGAGTTCGATGCCACCCTGGTCTATAGAGTGAGTTCCAGGCTGTTACTTAGAGAAACCCTGTCTCAAAAAGCAACACAAATCAAAACAAAACATTTGTTGAAACAAATGATTGAAAAGAGAAAAATGAAGGAAAAAATTTGTGCCTTGTACACTTCCACCAAAGAACCAATATTGACATAAAATTTATTTTTCTCTATGGCCTTCGATATTATTTCCATTATGCTGTTAAGGGGGATTGACTTTTAGGGAGAATCTCTGTAGAGTGAGACACATGGTATAAATGAAAGCAAGTGAAGGTTGTGCTCTGCGTAGAAGGAGCAGGGAGATGTAGATGTAAGGGTACGAGATGGTGAGGAACTTACATAGCAGCCTTCGCTTTGGTGAGTATGTTTTTTTCCTTAGATGTGTATGGCTGTCACCCACTGAGGTGCATCTCTTTTGTTTTACTCCTGTGTTCTGCTTGGGTCCATTGCCTACCTTGTACTTGATAATCTTGTACTTTACTACACAGGCTGAGGAGATTTGGTTCTGAGTCCTCTTGCTATTGACTTGTCCTTGATGGTGTGGGATCCTCTTGCATCTCCCTCACATTTTCCATTTAGCCAGCCCTGCAACTGCAACAGGAGAGGCCAGCTTTCCCTGCTATGGGTTCTCGTCCCAGCACCTCTGCCTCATAGGAGCGGAGGGACAGCCCTGTCTCTAGCTGACCTTGCTACCCAGATGTCTCTCTGTGTAATGATGCCTCCTCAGAGCCTGAGACAGGAAATGCCACTTCCCCTGGAGCCTCCCAGCCAGCTTATCTTCTTTTCTTCTAATCCATTTTTGTCCTCCAAGTAACCGAGTTCTAAACCATGGGATTCTTGCTTCCTCTCTTTTCTAATTAAAGCATTCTTTGTCATTTCCTTAACTTTCTCAAAATAAATGTTTGCCTCTCCATTTCCCGAAAGCTAAGATTATGAGTGGGCACAGGGGGAAAGAAACCTCCTTACTGACAGAGAATACAAAGAAAGCCTTTTGGGAAGGACCAGTGGGTGAATTCTGAGATGGTGCGGGCAGCAGAGTTCTTGGGTTTCTGTGGGCTCACTCGGTACAGTGAGCCCCTCTAACAGTGCAAGCGCTTTGATGATTGGAGTTAGAAGTTAGGGAAGCAAGGTGTATCAGCCTCCTCCTGAGTTCTGGGGACCCACGCCTCCCTCAACCCTGTCGTATAGTATAAAGTTTATACCTTTATATAACAACGCAATTCTACTGTCGTATTTACCTACACGTCTGCTTCTTCTTTAGGTTGATTGAACTCTGGTAAAATTTTTTCTCCCCCCTCCAGCCCCCATAGTTTCTATCTCAGTGTCTGCAGCAGTTAGCTTACCACTTGACACAGGGTTCACAGTTGACATCTGTAGTTAGCAAAGTAGCACTTTAAGTCGAAAGTGGTAATATTCTAAAAGGCCACAAGATGGGCTCATTTCACTGTGCAAGTGTGTGAAAGACTCCTGAGTTATTATATTAACATTTCCATTTCTGCAAAAGTGAGAGATTTCTTAATGTATATTCCTGAATCTGGAGGAGGAATTAAAGTGCTTTTAGTGTTTAGTTTCTTGTTCATCTAAAATTATATTAAAGTCATGGTATTACTTATCATTTTCTCTTGTGGCTTTGAAAAACAGTAAGATTTAATCTTTGTCGTTCTTTCCATATTATCTTTGTAATAAAACTGAAGTAAATGTCTTGGTACACATGGGACAGTAAATGGTATTTCTCATTCTTAGACCTCACAATGGTGATTGTCACTTTTTTTATATGAAGTCTCACTAAATTGAGTGTTCCTTTGCTTTGTTTCTTGAAAGTTGACTCTGTGCCAGGCAGTGCTGCTCATAATCCAGATACATCAGTGGCAGCATCATAATCCACACACTGAGCCCTGAAAACCCTGCTCCCCGAACCTGCACTGACTGCTGGGGAAAAGGTCAGCTTCTGAGGACATTGACACGAAGGTGTTCTTGGAGCTCTATGTCCCTCTTCAGAGCAGTTGTGGACTGCAACCTGGGGCTTCCAAACACCAATTGTGAAAGCTGCCAGCACCTTCAGACTGTGTCCACACAGCTGCTCCTAATTCACCCCAAGCACTCTTTGATTTTAATGCAACACATTTTCTTCTTCTCCCCCCTCACTAAATTGCCAGCAAGGCTTTTATGACTAGAGGCACTGTGCCTGTCATACTCCCCTCATTCCCCCTATTGTCACTATGAGTTGTATAAGGACTTTTAGAAAGTTATAATTTGTCTCATGCATCTTCTTGCAAGGTGTAGCCTTGGAGTACAGTTCACAGTGCTAATGCTGGGTGTTAGCACTGTCTATGTACTTAATAAATGAAAATAGGTCTAAAACCCCCACATTTGGGGAAAATAAATTTCTGAAGATCTAAGCCTTGAGGGAACTCCATACATGGTGGTAGCCCAGCAGTTTTTGCTCCAGCTTGTTGGAAGGCTGGAGCCGTCTGTCCACCATCTTTGGGATGACTGCAGTTGGGAAGCTGTGTGAGCATTTCCCAGCTACAGTGCTAGGCATCAGCACATTCTGCTTTCTGACCTGTTTCTTCCTGAATTCAGATTGTCTGTCAGGGCCGATGTGTGTGCTAATGTCTTAGTAAACGTGTGTTTCTTCTTTCAGGAGTGCGTATGCTATTATTGTGCTATTGTAGAAAGTGGCCTATGAATGTTCTATACTGCTTTATAATTTCCTCAACAGATACAGTTTAATAAAAAATTTAGAATGCTTGTATGTTAACCTTTTGAGATTTTAGACTTCTGTCTTTCAGGATTTCAACATTTGGCATTATGGCATTGAGGAGTATGTCTTTCCATATTATGGTCCAAACTCTATGCTAGGAAAGTCTGTCTTGAAATTTTGACATTTGGTCACTAAACTAGGAAACAGACTCAAAGTGAGAGACTTTCTGAATCTTCTCCAAGTATACAATGAAGATAGGCTCTGGTGATAATAACCTATTGACTACAGCTTTCAGTATGTGTTCTTTTGGGGGCATGTATGTGATAGGTCTCAATAATTTTGTCCCTTTAGAGAAATCATTTAACAGATGCCCCTCTGGTTCCTGTCCCATATCAGGAGCTGCAGTCATGAAACTATGAAAGGTGCAGCCTCTGTCTTGAGGCACCACCTCTAGCCTCTATGGAAGGAGCAAACCAGAGGATGTTTGCTAGTACAGAGTGAAGGTGTATTCAGCAGTGCAAGGGGAGGGAGAGGAAGGGTGAGAGAGGGAAGGGATGGGTATGGAAAGACACTCTCTAGCTGACCAGCCGTTTATTCACTTGATTAGAGCTGAATTCCAGGCCTTCTTAGGTTATTGGGATGGTTTGAATAAAAACAGCTCTTATAGGCTCATAAGGAGTAGCACTATTAGGAGGTGTGGCCTTGCTGGGGTAGGTATGACTTTGTTGGGGAAGGTGTGTAACTAGGGGCAGGCTTTGAGGACTCAAATTATTCAGCCAGGTCTAGCGTGACACTCAGTTCCTGCTGCTTGTGGATCAAGATGTAGAACTCTCAGCTCTTTTTCCAGCACCCTGGCATTGGAGGAAGACACCTTACAGACTGCACATGTGGATTGTGTAGATCCAAAGTTAAGTGCATTCTAGTCGTATTACCCTCTAAGCATTCCCTTACAGGAATTTTAATGCAGAGGTAAGATATTATCTTAGAATGCATCTTTTTGCCACATAAACCAAATAAGAAATTAAAAACTTATGTGGAAAAGATCTGAGTTGATTCTAAAAGAAAAATTGAGACTTTGTCAATTAGCAGGAATAGATCCAGAAGAAATTGTAGTACCTTTTACTAATGATGAAACTGACAAATAATGGCTAGAAAGTGAACCCTGGCAAAGAGCTTGTAGTAATTTTTTGGAAGAGGTCAACAACAATTATCCCCAAAGCAAGAGAATTCAACTCATAAAGGTAACAAACTGGATCCTTCCTACCATTGTAAGGGAAACAACAATAACTGGAGCCCCTACATTCCATACTGATGCAAGTAAATCAGGAAAGGAAGGATACAAATCAGAAAATTTAAGTAAAATGGATATTATATGCTATTCTCATGGTCTTAATGGATCATAAAGAACCTCTAAACATAGTTACTGATTCACAATATGAAGAAAGACTTGTTTTACATTTTGAAACCACTGGATTTATACCAGATGCTACATAATTGACTTTAGTATTTATTCAGTTATAAGACATATTAGGAACAGAAATCATCCCATATATATAACACACACTTGATCCCATACTGGTCTGCCAGGCACTCTAGCACAGGGTAATGAGATTGATCAACTATTGATAGGAAATGTGGTAAAGGCCTTAAAATTTCATTAAAAACCACCACATCAACAGCAACGTTTAAAAAAAGACTTTTCCATCACTTGGCAACAAGCCAAGGAAATTTCCTACTTGTTCTTTATACAACCAAACTCCACTACCTGCAGGAAATAACCCAAAGGGTATTCAAAGGAATGAAATCTGGCAGATGGATGTGTTTCATTTTGTAGAATTTGAAAAATTAAAATATGTATACCACACCATTGATACCCATTCAGGTTTTCAATGGGCAACTGCTTTGACTTCAGAAAAGGCTGATTTGGTAATTTCATATTTGCTAGAAGTTATGGCCATCATGGGTATGCCTGCCTAAATAAAGACTTTAGAAACAGTTTTTTTGCTTATTATAATGTAAAGGATATTTTGGGTATACTACACAATTCTACAGGGCAGGCAGTTATAGAAAGAGCAAATAGAACTCTAAAGGATATGCTAAATAAACAGAAACTGATAAGAAAGAACCCCCTAAATAGATGCATAGTGCTTCATTAACTTTGAATTTTCTGAATGCAAATGAGAAAGGAACAAGAGCTGCAGAGAGACATTGGATAATAGGAAAGACTATGGAATTAAATAACCAGTGTACTTCAAAGATGTGTTGAACTCTGAATGGATACCAGGACGTGTGTTACGTTGGGGAAGAGCTTTTGCTTTTGTTTCCACAGGTGAAAACAAAATATGGATACTATCAAAATAGATAAAGATTCAATTTGAACAAGACACCTCTTAATCAGAAGAAATGATAGTTCATCAAGCAGTGTGGTTGTTTAATCTAAACTAACCTATAAAACTAACAAACAATTGTCATTTGATCAGATATAACTTGCCAAGGAGAACTTCCCCAAAACTTAGGGTTGAGGAAGGGTTTTATTTTTTTTTCTTTCCAGGACAATGAAAGGTATCCTATTAAGGAGTCTGGAGATCACTGGACAAATGAGACATCTAAAGAAAAAGGACAAATCATTTAGAAAAATTGTTTCAAGAAGAAGAGTAAATTGGCCTAATGGTATATCACATTTACAACAGGGTCAAATTTCATAAATCTTCCCAAATGTTTGTTTCTTATTTCTATACAGAAATATAATAGGAATGATCTTTTTATAGTCTCTGTCCAATTAAAGATTAATAGCTGGCTTTGGAGTTGGAGAATGGATCTCTCCTTCTCTAAACCCAAGGATGTTTGTTAAAGTAAGATATATAATCTCTGTCTCATGCCAGAAGAGCCATCTGATATGGAACAGAAGGAAAACAAATATTTTGCACTATGGTTTTGCTACTAATCTCATAATTTTTATCATGATATTAATGGTCAAATAGAGTACTAACCAATTATAGAAAAAGGATTTTGTCTATCTTCATGTACATGATTTCTGGCTTGAGTCTCTATCAGTTTTCTACAGTGAACCATGACCATGACTAACAGTGACCTTTGAAGTCTCCAAAAGGAGGATGGGGCCCCACAATGACAATTTCACCAGGACTATCACAACACCATTATGCTGAACAACACCAACTACAGATGAGCTTTGGGCTACAAACTGCTCAGAACAATTTTGAGGTAGCTAGCTGAGGTGATCCAGCCTTACAGATTATTTTAGCCAGAATTTGATACAAGCCCTGTACTTGTCCATTATACGGAGACTGGACAGCAATGATACAGCTTGACAATTACCCAAAATTTTCTTTGGGGGGGTAGGCTGGGGGTGGGGGAGAAAGTTTGGGGGTGAGGGGAGGGAGAGGGAGAAGGGACTTGAAATAATCTTGTTCCCTAACTAGAACTAATAAAATAAAATAAAATTTTAAAAAAATTTTCTTTGCAGGATCCCCTAAAGATGTTGTCACTCCCAGACATCAGGAAGTAACTTTAAGAACATGATGCCCACATTCCCAAGAGGTGGGGTGGGTGGTTTTTGGTCACTTATTGGGTTATGGGTATTTGCCATTGTTTAGGGGGATTGGTTGTAAAATGTTGTTGCTTATGGTCAGGAGGAAAGTTGAACAAAATGGATTATATTCAAGGTTTCTGTTTTGTGAAAACAACAAAAAAAGAGGAATCCAGAAATGATATGATAAAAAGGTAGATCACTGAATCTACTCTGCAAAGAATAAAGGGAGGACATAGATATGATGAGATGAAAAGGTAGACTATTGAATCTATTCTTATAAACAAACTACTAGTTTTAAATATTTTACATTGGATTGGACTTCTCTATATTGTATACAAATGTTGTATTTTGATACAAATTTGAGGGTAATTTTGCTAAAACATACTATACATACGTTTCTAATATTCAAAGTATTGTATCTATACAGCTCATTTAGCAATGTAATACAAACTTCTTTGTTTTGAAAGTTATTATTATCAAATATGTAGGACAATAAGGAAATGTAGTTTAGTAACTAGTCAACTATAACAATGGAACTTGTAGTCACTTTAGGTATATTTGCAAGACCAAACTGATATTTTAGAAAGATAAGTCATCTTCAAACACTTCAGAGATCTACAGAGTATGGCATTTAATATGTTTTAATAACACAGGTTCTTCTTTTTATGACAATGAGATATGTCTGCTTCTGGTAGCACCAATCTATGTCAGAGAAGATGATGGTCATCAAAGAAACTACACATGGAGTTTAAGTTCTTTGTGGTAAAGGTAAGCCACTGGGCAAGAAGTGCCTTCACCTTATCTGCTGACAGTATGCTGTCCAAATTGGACAAATAGGACACCAAAAAGAGTGACTGCAAACCTTGCCAAGACAAGGCAGTCCAGTCCTTCAGATTATCCTGGTTCAGAGAATGTCTGTCAAATATGCTAGGCCTATATGCTGAAGATTGATGCCTCAATGTTGCAGAGCAATCTTGGGTGACTGTCCAGACAGCTAGTTGTTTTCTGTCATTTCTTACATTTTTTGAAAGTTGCTTGCTCGAACTTCCTGTTTACTCAGTTAATATTATTTCCTTGTTGGGTATCTGAGGGAGTTGAAGACTAAATAGTATAGGTATAGTTTTCCTTGTTTACCAGAATCAGTAAAGAAACTCATTATAGATGTGTTAAGTGTAATAGGTTTAAAAGACATAAAAGATAATTTGATAATGCAAATTAGGATAGAAAGTAAATTAGGTACAAGACTTTGGACTCATCAAAAAGAATAAATAATGGAGTATTTTCTCAGAATTTGTCATATGCTAATGAACTAGACATTGTTAATGTACTTATTGCCATGTACATATTATATGTAGTTATTGTATATAGTTTTTCTTATATTAGTTATAACCTTTTAAAAAATTTAGACAAAAGTGGGGATATGTGGTGATATTTTGCTTGTACAAATAAAGCCTGTCTAAGGGTCAGAGAATGGAGCTTGACACTAGCTAACCATAGAAGTCTGGACGTCTGTACAGACAAACAGGAAATGAGGTAGCTGGGCAGGATATAAGCAGGGAGAAACAGGAAATTGCTCTCTTGTCTGCTGAGACACTAAGGAGGTAAGGTGTGCTGTGGCTTGCCCCTTCTCTCTGATCTCTCAGTGTTTCTCTCTATATCTGATTGTTTTTCTAGACCAATTAAGAAATCCATTTATAAGAACTCTTAGCTCTTTCTACAGCACCATATCTACTTATAGGCAGACATGCTTCCTGCCATGACAAAAATGGACTGAACCTCTGAACTGTAAGCCAGCCCCAATTAAATGTTTTCCTTTGTAAGAGTCGCTGTGGTCATGGTGTCTCTTCACAGCAAAAGGACAACTATAGTATGATCTAATAAGTCCCATGAACTCATCTCTGACATTTTATTCACTTATTCTACAAGATGAGTCAAACTTGTGCTATGATCACACACAATAGTCTAGAGGATTATATTACAGGGTTGAAGAAAGGAGAAATAATTCTTTCCATCCAAGATCTAAGACAGATAATAACAAAACAGAAATTATAAAATTTCAGCGAGGACATTTGAAGTCTAGAGCAGTTGGTGCAAAGGCTCAGGCACTGGAGCTAAGAGTTTATTGAGCTCAGTTTAAGAAGAAGGAATTCAGGATGTATACCTTTAATCCCGGCACTTGGGAGGCAGAGGCAGGCATGTCTCTGAGTTTGACTCTAGTCTGTTCTATAGAATGAGTTTCAGACAGTCAGGGCTACACAGAGAAACCCTGTCTCAAAAAAACAACACAAAATTGTACACTGACCTTTTGACACAAGGTCACCTTGTATGTACATGATATAATATACACCTTATGTAATACTCATTTGCCAGAAAATCCTCTAATGAGATTTGAGTCCCTCTTAGCCTAGCTACTTTGTCATCAGAAGCAAAAAATAAGAACAGATTCTGTGTATAGTGTGTTTTCTTAATAAAGTTTTATATTCACTTTTATGCCTTCTATTGCCTCCTTAGATTAACTTCCCATCAGTATAATAACAAATTGCCACAAATTCCATGATACAAGACAGCACACATGCACTGTCTCTCAGCTCTGTAGGCTGTATCTCTCCTTGGGCTGGCAGCACCAGGTTCCTGTCTGAAAGCGACAGTCTAGCAGACAAGGTCTCCTTGCCGTCTAGTGTCAGAGGTCACCTGCATGGCCTAATTCCCAGAACTTTTCTCCATGTTCAATACCAATAATGCCATGTGCCTGTGTCTTTCTTCATCCTTTAACCACAGCCAGAAGAGGCTCTTCATTTTTGAATATTGTAGAGATCGACTGGGTCTGCTGGGAAAATCTAGGTGATTTCTGTCTTGCATGTTGTTGTACCCTAAGTAACATTTTCAAAGTCTCTTTGCCACATAAGACAGCATAGTCACTGTTTCCAGGGATGATGACATAGCTATTTTAAGACCATTATTTTGTCCATACGCCATTCTCTAAAAACTGGGATGCATGTACATTCTATACAGAAATCTTCCTGCCTCTCTAGTTTCAATATGTATATGTATATGTATATGTATATGTATATATATATATATGCATGTCTCTGTAAATAAAGGAAAAAGTCATTTACACTTCAAATAAAGCGAAGAAAAAATGTAATTTTGATCTTCCCTCTCCCATAGTCCTCAGTTCTCCCGCCCTCCTTTCTGTTGCCCCTCTTAGATTTTGTGACCGGCCAGGTGCAGCCCAGCCAGCTTTTCCTTCTGCTAATAAAAAAGAAAGTAAATGTTCTTCACACTTCTGCTGCAGTCTAGTAGAGCTGACATTCAGACCTACTTGTCTCAGGGTGGTACAGGGAAACTAACTCATCCAGTTGACCATCATATTCCCAGAAATTGTGAGCAGTTTCTTGTCATGCCTTTAACCTCAACTTGGCTAATCAGCATTCTTCCCTGAGGTGTTTTCTTTTTTATAAGTGAGTCAGGGAACATTATATCCCCCTATCTACCCCTCTCCTCTCTAAGGAAGTTGGAAACTTGTGATCACAGTTGTCAGTCTCCACACCTTACCACTTAGACTGAGGTGGCAGAGATCCTGTCTAACTCTGCAGTCATACATTTTTCTTTCCAATAAATTTCTTTTCCCTTTAACCAGTTTGTTTTAAGAATTGTTTCTTCACCTTTAATCCCAGCGTTTGGGAGGCAGAGGCAGGTGGATCTCTGAGTTCAAGGCCAGCCTGGTATACAGAGTGAGTTTCAATATAGCCAGGGCTACACAGAGAAATACTGTTTTTGAAAAAAAAAAAGTTTCTTGCAACTAAAACAGTTTCAACCCATACCTGTTGTTTCCCTTCTCCTAATCCTTCCCTTTGTTAGGTTTCTTATTGATTGTTCTAATTAATTGAATTTTAGAAGCTGTATCTAAAATCAGAGCTATCTCTCAAGGAAAGAAAGACCAAGAAATCGGCTTTTCTGATATTGCTTATGTTAATTTGTGGTAGCACTCTGGAAATTTTACTTCACATTTTACTGTTCATTTGGATTGTACAGCTCAGCTAATTAGAGAGGTTTATGGGCAGATGCTGACAATCCTGTTAGTACAATGACAGAAAGATGAAAGCTTGAAATCTGAATACTTCACTTATTTCTATTACCAAATTTCCAGAGTGTAAGTAAAATCCTTAAAATGAAATATCCTCATTCCTTCTTATTTTGTGTCTGGAACTAATGTATTCTCAACAAAATCTTCAAAGCCAAATTATTCTAAACCCAGATCACTCAGTACATACCAATTTCCAAAGTTCAGTGGGTTGTGTAAGAACATTCTGGCACAGGTCCACCCGGATACCGAGACTCAAGCTCATACACAAAGTGGCAAATTTTGCTGTATAATCTGTCTGCTCATGAACATTGCTCTGAAACCCAGAAGATTGTTGCTTTTACTTTCCTGACCTACAAGCCAAGGCCTAACATGTACTTCCAATGATAGAAAAGTGTACCTCTTTTTGTGGGACGATGGTTAGAAGACTGGCCTCATGACATATGAGGCCAGCCACTCGGCTCATTTTAAGGCGGATCTGAGTTCGAAACTACACAGGGAAACCCTGTCTCAAAAAAACCAAAGGGGGGGGGATGCACTCCAGTTGTTCTGTAACCATCTTTACGGAGTGGTCCATCTGCTCTATATTTGTGAAGTCATCATAACAGAGCTTCCTCTATAGCTGGGAATACTACATCACAAGGCAAATCCAGTGGGTGCTCAGGAGTGGGCAGCTGCTGATGTGCCACAGAACTAAACTGAGGCTCGAACTAAGCTTTCCTGGATAGGACTCACATTTCAGGTTTTATTTAGAGAATCAGAACTGGCACTTTCCAGTCCCTGAGATAAAGGCTGCAGTGCATCTCAACACAGGCATCCAGTTACATGATTGCTGCCAGTTTTAAATTTCTTCCCCGTCACTGTGATAAAATCCCCTGGCAAAACCAACTCATGGGAGAAAGGGATATTTTTTCTTTTTTTTTTTAATTTTAATTTTATTTTATTAGTTCAAATTAGGAACAAGCTTGCTTCAGATGTCAATCCCTTCTCCCTCTCCCTCCCCTCCCCCCAACATCCCACCTGCCCCTAGCCATCCCCCCTCCACTTCCCAGGCAGGGTAAGGCCCTCAAAAGGGGCTCCCCAAAGTCTACCACATCATCCTGGGCCAGGCCTAGGCTCTTCCCTATGTGTCCAGGTCAAGAGAGCATCCGAGAAAGGGATATTTTAGCTCATGGTTCTTGAGGCATACAGTCCACCACGGAGGGGAAGACATGGCAGCAAGCAGGGACAGCATGATGGCAGGAGAAGGAAGCTTGCCAGTCACGGCACATCTACACTCAGGAAGCAGAGAGTGAATAAGAAGAGGGGATAGGCTGTGAACCCTTGAGGTTCATCCCCAGTGACCCATTTCCTGCAACAAGATACCAAATCCTAAATATTTCACAGCCTTCTGTACCAGCCAAGGACAGAGTGTTCAAAAGCACTCACAGTGTATTGACTGAATATAAGCTGGGCACTTGACATATGAAAGTAGAAAGAAAAGACCTGACTTTTGCTTTTGTCTTATTATTAATTGATGATATAAGATATCATGACCAAGGCAACTTGCAGATGAGTTTATTGGGGCTTATCATTTCAGAGGGTGAGTCCATGAGCATCATGACTCGGAGCACAGCTGCAAGCAGGCATGGTAACAGAGCAGTAACTGAGAATTTACATCTTAATCCACAATTAGGAGGCATAAAGAAAGATACTGGCAATGATGTGGGCTTTTGAAGCCCCAAAGCCAGTCCCCAGTGACTTGCCTCCTTCAACAAGCCTGTACCTTCAAAAGACAGTTCCACCTGAAAGAGGTAAACTAAACTCAAAGGCTTCACTTCTAATAAGTCACACTGGGGAGAAATTGTATGAATGTGGCAAAGCCTTAAGCTCCCATTCAACTCTTATTATTCATACTAGAAAGAAACCATATAAATGTAAAGGTTATGGAAAAGCCTTTAAAACATCCAGTCCCCTGGCCTCTAGTTCTTGTGTTGTGAACAAAACTCCAAGACAACTTTCCTCTTAGTACCTGGAAACTGTGTTTGACAACAAACCATCTCCAAGAGACAAAGTCATAGAAACTACAGAAGGCTCCCTCCCAGCACCACCAAATGAGAACAGGCTACCTGCAAGTAACAGACAAAGCCATAGAAACCACCAAATGTTCCAACCAATCAAAAATGCTAACAAACCAGTTGCCCTAACTCTGGAAAATTCCCCTAGTTGTTCCCCAAATGTCAACCATTCCCTACCTACTGATGTAATCCTGTGATTTTTTTTTTCTTAAAAATCCTGCAGTAGACTAGATGGACACTTCCTCTGGAGGCTGCCAAGTCAGCTTGCTAGACTGAGTCCCTACTGGTAGGATTAAACAATAAAGCCTTTCGTTTGCTGTTCGGTGAGTCTGTCTCCTTCATGGTCTCTGGGGGTCTATGAGACTTGTGCACAACACCACCAACTGGGGACCAAGTATTCAAACTCATGAACTCATGGAGGTTATTCTCATTCAAACCACCAGCGCTTTCACTCAGCTCATAGTCTAGTGGGAGGCTGAAGGAATTATGTAAAACTTAGTTTGCCTTAAACCAGGCTGAAATTGAATCTCATTCATATTTTAAAGCAATGAGATGTTTTCCTGTTTGGAGAATGACTAAGGTGAACCTAGTCAAAGCAGGAAGACTAACTAAGGAACCGTTGCAACAAACCACAGAAGAAACAAGATGGCTTAGACTACAGCCATAGCAATGTAGACACAGAAAATTAATGGATCTGAAATATGTATTAGCTGCAGATTTTACTTGTAGGCTGTGTATAGGAAATAATGTACAGTGTCTGCTTTGAGTGGCTGCATGGGTAGTGGTGGTGTTTAGTAATGCAGAAAAGACTTTTGTATTGTTTTTCAAGGCAGGGTTCTTCTGTGTAATAGCTCTGACTTTGTAGACCAAGCTGGCCTTGAACTCACAGAGATTCACCTGTTTCCGCCTTCCCTGTGCTGGGATTAAAGGCGTGTGTCACTATGACACAGCCAGAAATGACTTTTGAAGGAAGAAAATTTTCCCAAGATTTGGGAATGGTAGGTTTCAAATTCCTAGAGCCATCTCATAGAGACTTGTTTAAACAGCTGAATGTACAAGTATGGAGCTCAGAGCTAAGGATTGAGTGTAAGATTTAAACAAACAAACAAACAAATGGCCTTAAAATACTACCACCAATGCTAACTTAAATCCAACATAGCTGTTACAATGATCCAAGCCAGGACATTGCCATTAGTAAGGACCAATTAGTCTGCAGACTTTACTCATGCCTTGCAATTGGTTTTTTACTTGTGTATTTGTTTCCCAGAATCGGAATCTAAGATTATGCATTGCATTTAATTGTCACATGTCCTCAGTCTCCCTTGACTTGAAATAACTTTTCTGTCTTTTGTGATCATGACACTGTTGAAGTGTAGTGGGCATTTGTATGGCACAATATGTTAGACCCTCGGAAAACTCAGGTATCCGGGGTCCCAGGCCACGACCTCGGTCATCCCAATCACCAGGTGGATTCGAGAGCTTGCTGCAAACTGCACGAGGCTTTATTGTAATTTAACGAGCTAACCCCATGTTAGCTCGGGTCTTTCACCCACCCGCCATGGTGGATGGCTCGAAAAAGACAGCGCCTAGGGCCTCCCAAGAGATCTTACAGGGCAGCGTAAGGGGAGTGTCTAGGGGTACGCACAGGCTCACTATTGGTGTGTCTCCAGGCTTGGAGGGCTTGCCCTGTGTTGATTGGCCAACTGGTTGTTATGGCCCATAGGCCCTCCCAGGGTGGTTGCTATGCTTTGTGCGTCATTGCTGTGCACTTGTCCATAAAGCAGACCAAGGGTTGTAAAGCATAGCGCCACCAGCTAACTTCTGATTGGTTCCTTGTCATGAGGCAGGCATCTGACTTTTCTAGTGTCTAGGACAAGGTCATAGAAGCATGTGTTCGGCCGCTATGACTGCTGAAAGGGGAGCTGGTCCCTTCAAATAGTCTTTAGTTTGGGCTTGCCTGAATATTTTTCTATGCCTGAGTTAAAAGTACATTTGTGGTAAGCAAGATGCTTCCGAATCTAAGCGAGAGAATGAGGTGTTGTGCAGTGGAAGAGTGGGAGGGTGTGATGTGCAACTTTTATCACTTGCCAGAGAGGAAGCTGCCTGCCTTGGATGAGCTCCATTTCCGGCTCCTCCTCCATGTGAGCTGTGCTACAGGCACGGCAGTAACCCAGACAGAGCTTACAGATGAGGACAAGACTCTTGAGATAATGGAGCAACAAGATGGAAGCGGGGCCTTTGAATGACTTCATGGAACTGTGTGTCTCACTGACCCAGACTGCTTGCTTATCTTTTGGGGGGAAAAAGATTTTATCTTATTAAAGTCACTATATTAGAGATGTTTTTTCATGGCAGCATAGATTCTGCTGTAACAAATGCTGAAGGACACTAGCTCACTTGAGCACATGGCTCTAGCAGGCCTTGCCCTTCTCCCCATTCCCTCTGCCTTGCTAAAAACCATTAGATTATATTCCTAAAGTTAGCCACCAAGGTTTATTCCCTTATTTGGCCTCTTCTTCCTCAAGAGGCTGACTACCAAGGTCCATCAATCAGAAGCTTCCTTTGGCTCACCTAATTAACATACCCAATTAAAATTAAACACCTCATTCTAACACGGGTTTCACCCTTCACCTTTATAAACTGCCATTTGCCCAAGTCTGTCTTTTCTCTACCCTTGCCTCCTTTCCCTTGTCCCTTTCTCCTTCTCCCAAACCCCCTATCTCCTTTACCCCACAACCTAGCCCACTCTCATACAGCATCCCCTTTCTCCTCTTAAGAATGATACCTGCAAGGTAAGGTCATCTGCTGGGGTCTTTCTGAGTCAAAAAGCAGCCTCTTTAAGTTTTCTTCCCTATTTAATAAAGGACCTCGCTGAGCATAGCAGATTTCCTTTTTTCCGGGCAGTCCTGAAGTAGGATTGGGGATAATGTTGGGCTCTCCTCCAATTTTTGTTTTGAATGTTACACCGTATCGACTGTTTTAATTCTGAGATTAGAATACTCATTTTAAGATGAGGGAAAAATGATTAGTTTAGTTGTAGAAATTGCACAAATGACAGGAAGGAACCAGACTAACAACATTTCAATGGGTTAGAGGGGCTACAATCATTTTTAAAAATTATGCTTTATTCAATTTTTAATGTAGTGGTTACATATAAATTTGAAAACAAGATGATAGAAAAGTAATAAAGTAAATATTCAATTAAAATAAAAGTAATAGAGCAACCTCAAAATATCAAAAAATTAATAAAATGAAAAAGGGAATATAAATCAAAGAAAGATTAACTAAACCAAGAGCTAACTACTCCTAAGATTAGAACAGATAAAAGATAAAGAGAAGCCACAAATAAATAACGGTAGAAATTGAAGAGTAGGGGTAACTGCATGCCACATAAAATATAAAAGAGATGAATATCACAGATTTGTTTTAGTGAGTTGGAAATAGCTTGAACAAATGACTGCAGAATATGTAATCCACCAACAACAATTCAGAAGATGTATATAAGATGTAAACAGTGAGAAGGAGCTTTCAAATACCAGCACGTGACGATGGTCCCTGTTTCTTAAGTTCTCACACATAGACTTTAGGGGGCCTTTAAGGAAAAAATAATCCTACTAATAAAACATGTCTACATAACAATAAAAGAAGCTGCACTTCTCAGATTTTTTCTAAGTCCAGGATCTCAGATATGTGACACGGTTATTATAAGAAAGGAAACCTGAAGGTTGCTCTCATTTATGAACACACTTTTGAAGATTCTAAGTATACTATTTTTAAATGAAATCTCAGCTGAATGAAAAATGTGATGCCTCAGGTAAGCAAGAGCCATCTCAATCTGGGGATGACTTGTTGACCAGAATTCTGTAATTTGACAGAATCACATCACAGACTGCTGGAGGTTGAATGCAATACAGGCCCCTGTGTTTGGTTCTGCTACTATCAAGAAATGGTCACATGTGCACTGGCTCGAAAGAGCAAAAGTCTTCTGCAGGTTAGAAATCGAAACGCAGTATCATCATGCAAAGATCGAAGCACTGGCAGGGTGCTGGAAGCTTCAGGGCAGAATTTGCTACTTCCAGCTCTGGAAGCTGCCCCTTATCCTTGGATGGGGTCCCATCCCTTGTCTTCAAAACTGGCCCTGCAGCATCTTCCTGCTGCCTTCTCTCTGGCTCTGACCTTTGTTTCCCTTTCATAAGGAAGCATGACATTTCTTTGACTCAACTAGATAATTCATAATATCATAATACTCTTCACAATTGGAAATTTCAACACCTGGAAGTCCCTTTGCCACTTAAGATATATGCATACACTCTTGGGATTAGTATACAGCTGTCTTTGGGAGCTGTTGTTTAACTCCCAGTACTTTAAACAGTTAATCTGGGACTGGGAGACTGCTCTGTAGGTAAAATCTATTGTAGCCAACCCTGACAACATGAGTTTGATTGCCAGGAATCATGGTACAGGAGAGAATTGACATGGATTCCTCCGCATGTCCTCAGACCTCCCCACCACATAATAATAGTAATAAAATTTTAGTCTGCTAAAACAACCTAAAAACTTGACAGTAAAAGTTAGAGGTTTGAATAGGAAGATCTTTAGTATAATGAATAAGAATGTGTTGTTTGGAAGTTGGTAACTGTTTAAGAACCCCATTGTTATAGTTCCTGCTTGATTTTGATCTGGAGAACTAATCTAGTGCAGTAGATAAAATGGATAAATAATCGGGATAGAAGTAGACCAAAACAAAAATATTTTAGACAAGTACTTCTCCATTTAGAAGTTATAAAATATAAAAACAAATGTTAAACTAATATGAAAAATCAGAAAAGACCCTAGATAAAAAGTGAATTTACTAACATTAACATGATATTTACAAGTAAATAGAAAAAGCAAAATATAATTTTAAAATTTAATTCCACCCCTACTCATGTCCTGTCAGATAGCAACTCTAGAAAGAAGACAATGTTTAAAACAAAGCAATAAAACTTTTAGAAGGCATAACTTCATGCTGGGAGTAGCATGGATTTTAAGTTTACACCCTTTAAAATGAGTGTCTTTTCTTTTAAGAGCCATATAAAAGGAGTAACCAAGCAAGTGACAGATGCAACCTAAACTGGATTAATATTCAAAATATGCAATGAAATCTTACAAATCATCAAAAAAGAGACACCCAATAGTAAATGGTTGAAAAGTTTAAACAGGCATCTCACAAAAGAGATTAAACAAATAACAGACATATAAACATATAGAAAACCTACTCATTCTATTTGTATCAGTAAAATATGAATTGAAACTGTAATGAGGAACTGAAGAAATGGCAGAGTCCCTAGAGTGCTTACTGTGCAAGCATAAAAGACTGGAGTTTCATATTCATGAAAAGCCAAGCATGATAATGTGTGCTTTTAATCACAGCTCTGAGGAGGTCTTGAGGAGTGGGTCCCTAGGGCTAGTTGGCCTAGTCCAATCAGTGAACTTCAAGTTCAGTGAGAGACAGGCCTTGCCTCAAAAATCAGGAAAACTATTTTGAGAAACACTCACCAAGGCTCAGCTCTGTCAGCCACACACTTATATGTGCACACATATTTAAACAGTATAGCACACAGAGTCAAATACAAATCCAGTGTTACAAGGTGTAAAATTATCTACTGACAACAAATTATCTGAAGAGGAAATGTAAAGCTCTTCATAACTACAAAAAGCTTTGTAGGAATTTAACCTAGAAGTTCAAAGATACGTAAACTGAAAACCATCTGCCATATTAAAGAAATTGAAAGCAAAAATAGAATGCTAGCCAGAATGTTCATGGAGTGAACAAACTAACATTGATAAAATTGCTCATAGTCATTCCTAGACAATGCAACTTCCATCAAAATTCTGATGGCATTTTCAAAGGAATTAAAAAACAATCCTAAAATTCCTATAGAACCACAAATGACTCTGAGTAACTGAAGAAAATTGGAGACAACTGAACAAAGGCAGTGGTATCCCAGTACTTGAGCTAAAACCCTTACCTCATACTGTCTGCAAACAAGACAAAACTAACCCCCCAAAACGGACTAAAGACTTACAGATAAGATATGAAGCTGCCAGTTACTGGAAAGATCCATAGAGAAAAACGCTATTACATTTTTCTACCACATGGATCTATTAACTTGTGATAGCATTCTGGCAATAAGTTTTTTGATATAACACCAAAGAACAAGGAACATCAATAAAAATTGAGCAAACAGGATTACACCACATTAAAAACCTTCTGCATAGTGAAGGAAACCATGGAAAGAGTGAGGAAGAAACCTATGGACTGGGAAGAAATATTTGCAAATTACATACCCAGTAAGGAGATGACATTCGAAATAAGGGACTCAAACAACTAAATAGGAAAATGAATAGCTCAGTTTCAAAATGGGAGAATATCTGAATAGCCATTCATCAAGAAAGACAGACCAATGGCCAACAGGTATGTGAAAAACCATTAACACCCTTAATCATTAGGGAAATGCACATTAAAAGTACAGTGAGATATCATTTTGTACCTGTTAGCATAGTTATTATTAAAAAAGACAGAAGATAACAAGTATTGCCAAGGATGAGAAAATAGGAACCCTTCCAAATTGTCGATTGCAGTGCAAGTTAGTACAGCCTTTAAAGAGAACAGTATGGAATTTCTTCAAAAGAAATAAAAGATACAACTATCATATGGTTTTATAAACTCACTACTGGGCAGTAATCCAGAGGAAGGGTGTCAGAGTGCTGAAGAGACACCTGCCCTCTTTTCATTGCAGGATTTTGTCACAATAGCCAACACATTGGCTCAACTAATGTGGATGATTGAACAAAATGAACACACACTTGATGAGATGTAAGTCAACTTTCAAAAGAAAGAAAGGTAGCCACCCGGGATCACACAGACAGACTGGAGGCATGCTATTGTTATTGTATGTGAAACCAACAGGGCTAGCAAGATACATGCTGCAGGACCTTACACATGGAATCTTACATCATCAGCCTCTGCCAACAACAACAACAACAACAACAACAGCAACAACAAGAACAGCAACAAACCCAGCAGGAGAATGGTTGTAAACTATCATACCCTTTAATTTGGTGAAAGAGCAAACTGTTTTCACCACAATGCACCCCTGTAGACCACAAATGTATAACTTTTTCTTGTCTGTTAAAAAAAAAAAGACAGCTGTAATAAAAAAAAAAAAAAAAAAACGTAGCTTGCACCAAGTGTTCTCAGCAGCCCAGAATAAGAGAGCACTCAGTCAGGGAACGGTAGAGTGCAATTTGGTATATCACACTAGAAAGTCGTTTTGAGCCTGAGCAGAGGACGCTGTGATTCAGCATTTCCACTGTGGGGAAGCAGGGAGGGAGATGATCTAAAAGGATACAAGAGTTTTTGCTAAGTCCTACTTCTCAAGGGAAGGAAGTGGATGGTGCTGTAAATTACTTTTTTAAACTTTGATGTTTTGTGGATCTCTGGGTAAGATATTTCTTCCTCTTTCACACAAACACCCACTCTTGAGAAATTTCGTTCAGGTTAGCAATAAAAACTAAGTTATTTAGGAACCATCTATGAGACATGCACACATAGCTTTTGTAGAAAGGATTCAGAGACATTCTGGAAGGGTACCCAGTGAGAAAAACGGCTGCTCGACCCCAGCACTGGAATTCAACATGGGAAGGCAGAGCGGTGACAACTCTATTTTCATTATTTATAATTTAATGCAATGCTTCCTCTTTTTTGTCTCCTTGTGACATTTTTGTACCTACCAGCTCCCTCCACACTCCGTCTTCTCCGTATGTCTCTGCCCCCAACCCGCAGTTTAAACTTTCCTCCCACAGTATCCCCACTTGAGTGTTATATCCTTATTTCCATCTATTATAGTTTTAAAGGGCGGCTAAATATTCTATAGTATGTATGTAGCAAAGCTTTTTAAATATTTGTCATAGAATAGACAGTTTTTGGTCTCTGTGACAGGTATCTGAGAGAAACAGTTAAATGAAGAAAGGCTTATTTGGCTCAATTTTTCATCCGTGGCATGGCTCCATTGTTCCCGGACCTTTAGTAAAGCATGACATCATGTATGTATTGGAGCAGAACTACTTACTCAGAAAGAGAAGGACAAGAGGGGCCAGGACAAGACAGACCCTGTTTCCCTGTCTAGTCACTCCCAAACACAATGTCTACCACTGTCCCAAATAGTAGCATCAGTTAGGGACCCATGCTTCAGTGTGCAAGCCTGGAGGTGATGTTTCCTGTCTAAGATATAACAGGGAACCTTTCCAATTTCTTTTCAATCTTAAAAGATGCTCCAGTGCATATCCTTGTATAACTCTGTGCAACATATGAATATTTATGTAGGACAGATCAGGAAAATGGAGCCTTTCTTAAAAATCACATGAATAATTAGACTTCTGATATAGGAGTGATCTACATTTCAAAAGGCTATGATGATTTACACTTCTGAACATCTTACACACGTGTGTTTCCCCTAGCAGCTGATACTATCAATCTCTGCAAACTTTTGCCAGTTTGATGAGAAAGTTATATTTGTTACTTTAATTATCTATTTTCATTTTGTAGCTCCAGTTACTGCCGTATTCCCCTTGCTAGGACAGTGATTCACTTAAAGAGGATTCAATAACTGTCGAGTAAATGGAAGAATAATGTATTGGTCATGTTTCTGTAATTTTTTCTTGGTTCATACCTTTTTTCCTATTTTTAAAAATTTATTTATTTTACATCCTGACCACAGTTTTGCCTCCCTCCTCTCCTTCCAATCTCTCCCCCCCTCCTCTCTGCACCCCCAATCCTTCCCTCCTCCATTTCTATTCAGAAAAGAGCACCTCCCCTTGTATGAAGACTGGGAAAGGTGACCAGAATGAGGAATAGGATTTCAAAAGCCAGTAAAAGAATCAAAGACAGTCCCTGTTTCCACTGTTAGGAGCCCCACAGGGAGGCCAAGCTACGCAACCATCACATAGATGCAGGGCCTATGTCAGTCCCATGCCTGTCCTCTAGATGTTGATTCTTCAGTAGGATTCCCTAATCTTTGGCTGTGGGTCTGCATCTTTTCCCATCAGTTACTGGATGAAGCCTCTCTGATGACAGCTGAGCTAGGCACCAATTTATGAATATAGCAGAATATCATTAGGCATCATACATTGACTTTACCCCCACTCTAGTTATGTTTGGTTTTACCCTAGGTCTCTGAACCATCCAGCCTGTAGGTCCTGATACTTCAAGCAATGTCAGGCATGGACTCACTCTCATTGCATAGGTCTGAGGCTGGATCACTCACTGGTTGGTCACTCTCATAATCTTTGTTTCACCCTTACCCCTCCCATCCCGAAGGCAGGAGAGACTGACTGTAGGTTGAAGGTTGTATGGCTGGGTTGGTGTCCCAATCCTTGCATTCCCTTTGCTCCATACCCTCTCCAGCACTGCCATTAATGTTCTTGATCTTAGCCATTCTGACAGGTGTAAGATGGAATCTCAAAGTTGTTTTTATTTGCATTTCCCTAATGGCAAAGGATATTGTCTTATGGTTTCTATTGTTATGAAGCGACACCATGACCACAGAAATTCTTACAAAGGAAAACATTTAATTGGGGTGGCTTGCTTTTAGTTCAGAAGTTTAATCCATTATCATCATGGCAGGAAGCAAGGCAGTATGCAGTCAGACATGATGCTGGAGCTGAGAGTCTTTACATCTTGACTCACAGCAAAAGGAAATGGTTTGAAACACTAGCCATATGAGACCTCAAAACCCATCTCCACAGTGACACACTTCCTCCCTCAAGGCCACACCTACCCCAACAAAGTCACACCTCCTAATTGTGCCACTCCCTTTGGGGGGGCATTTCTTTCAAATCACTACAGATGTTGAGCATTTCTTTATGTATTTCTCATCAATTTGAGATTCTCCTGTTGAGAATTCTCTGTTTAGACCTTTCCCCCATTTTTAATTGGATTATTTGGTTTGTTGATGTCTAGTTTCTTCAGTTCTTTATATAGTTTGGAGATCAGTCCTCTGTCAGATGTAAGGTTGGTGAAAATCCTTTTCCATTCTGTAAGAAGTTGTTTTGCTCAATTGACAGTCTTCTTTGCCTTTCAGAAGCCTTTTAGTTTCATGAGGTCCCAATTATTAAATGTTGATCTTGGTGACTTCATGACTGGTGTTCTATTCAGGAAGTTGTCTCCTATGTTAATGTGTTCAAGGTTATTTCCCTCTTTCTCTTCTATCAGGTTCAGTGTATCTGGATTTATGTTGAGGTCTTTGATCCACTTGGACTTGAGTTTTGCACAGGGTGCTAGATATGGATCTACTTGAATTCTTCTACATGTGAACATCCAATTATACTAGCATCATTGTTGAAGATGCTTTATTTTTTTCCATTGTATAATTTTGACTTCTTTGTCAAAAGTTAGTTGTGTGGATTTACATCTGGGTCTTTGATTAGATTCCATTGATCCACTTGTTTGTTTTTATGCCAATACCATGTTGTTTTTATTACTATAACTCTGTAGTAGAGCTTGAAATCAGGGATGTTAATACCTCTGGAAGTTCTTTTATTGTTCAGCATTGTTTTAGCTATCCTGTTTTTTTTTCTGGTTTTCCAGATGAAGTTGAGTATTGTTCTTTCAAAGTCTCAAAAGAATTGTGTTGGGCCAGGCATTGGTGGCACATGCCTTTAATCCCAGGACTAGGGAGGCAGAGGCAGGCAGATCTCTGTGAGTTCGAGGCCAGCCTGGTCTCCAGAGTGAGTGCCAGGATAGGCTCCAAAGCTACACAGAGAAACCCTGTCTCGAAAAACAACAGCAACAGCAACAACAACAACAATAACAACAACAACAACAAAAGAATTGTGTTGGGATTTTAATGGGGATTGCATTACTTTTGGCAAGATGACCATTTTTACTATGTTAATCCTACTGATCCATGAGCATGGGAGACCATTCCATCTTCTGATAGCTTCTCCAATTTATTTCTTCAAAGACTTGAAATTCTTGTTGAACAGGTCTATTATTTGCTTGGTTAGAGAACACCAAGGCATTCCATTGTATTTATGGCTATTTTGAAGGATGTTGTTTCCCTGATTTCTTTCTCAGCTCATTTATTGTTTGTATATAGGAGCGCTACTGATCTTTTAGGGTTAATCTTGTATCCAGCTACTTCATTAAAGATGTTTATCACCTGTATGAGTTCCCTGGTAGAATTTTTGGGGTTGCTTATATATACTATCATATCATCTATGAATAATGAATGGTAACATGAGTTCTTCCTTTCCAATTTGTATCCCCTTGTTCTCCTTTTGTTGTCTTATTTCTCCAGCTAGAACTTCAAGAACTATATTGAATAGATATGAAGAGAGTAGAAAGCCTTGTCTTGCTCCAGACTTTAGTGAAATTATTTTGAGTTTCTCTCCATTTAATTTGATGTTGGATATTGTGGTCAATTTTGGAGAATGTTCTATGAGGTGTTTTTGTGTTTGGGTGAAATGTTCTGTACATATTTGTTAAGTCCATTTGGGTCATAATGTCTGTTAGCGCCAGTATTTCTCTGTTAAGTTTTTGTCTGGTTTGTCTGTCCATTGGTCAGAGTAGGGTATTGAAGTCTCCCCCTATAACTATGTGAGAGTCAATATGTGATTTCAACTTTAGTAGTGTTTCCTTTACAAATGTGGGTGCCCTTGTCTTTGGGACATAAATGTTGAGAACAGAGATGTCATCTTGGTGGATTTTCCTTTGATGAATCTGAAGTGTCCTTCCCATCTCTTGTGGTTAATTTTGCATGGAAGTCTATTTTGTTAGATATTAAAATAGCTACACCAGCTTGATTCTTGAGTCCATTTGCTTGGAAAATATTTTTGTAACCCTTTACTCTGAGGTAATATTCATTTTGGTGTTGAGATGTGTTTCTTTTATGCAGCAGAAGAATGGATCTTGTTTTTGCATCCATTTTGTTAGCCTGTGTCTTTTCATTGGGAGATTGACTCCATTGAAATACAAAGATGTCAATGATCAATGATTGTTACTTACTTTTTGTTATTTTGTTGTAGTTGTTGATGATGTGTGTGTGTGTGTGTGTGTGTGTGTGTGTGTGTGTGTGTGTGTGTGTTCCTTTTTTTAGGTTATGCTCGTGCAAGATTATTTATTGGCTGTGTTTCTGTGGGTGTAGTTAATCTTTTGGGTTTGAGTTTTCTTCCTAGTACCCTCTGTAGAGTCAAGTTTGTGGCTAGATATTGTTTAAATTTGACTTTATCATGGAATTCTTGCTTTCTTTATCTGTGGTGACTGAAAATTTTGCTGGATGCAGTAGTCTGGACTGGTATCTGTGGTCTCTTAAAGTCTGCAGCTCATCTCTCCAGGCCCAAGTTTGGGGATGGAGTTTGGCTATGTGCATGACCTCTGATCTAGCTGGGTGTCCTTGGGATTCTGGATCCTGGCCTGACATCAGGTAGCATAGGAGACTTCTACCTGTTTTCAGGGAGTTGGCCTGGTCTTTGGTTATTCAGGATGCTGGTCTGGCCTCTGGGGTTCATGATGATGGTCTGGCCTTTGATGCAGTAGAAGACTTCTGTCAGAGGTATGGGCAGGAATATGGTGATGAGAAGAGGAAGGGCAGTTGTAGTTATGTTGGGTGAGCCCCAGCAGAGTGGAGAGCAGTATTACCTGGTATTCAGGATGCTAGTCTGGCCTCTGGTGGAGTAGGAGGCTTCTACCAGAGGAAGTTTTTTTTTCTCCTTTTCTATATTGACCCATGTGTTCTTGTAGTTATAATTTCTGATGGTTTTGATAATCATTATTGCTTTATATGCGGCAAAAACTTTTCCTACTGCGTTGCTTGTCTTTAGTTCTGTTTATGGGGACATTTTCATTCAAAGGGCTTTCTCTTAATTTGAATATCTTTCTTTTGAATTGTATCCTAAATCATAAATTGTCCCAAAGGAATTTTTCTAATACTATACTTTCGTAGGATCTGTCTCTCCCATTCTTAGGACTGAACTCAGAAGTTCATGTGTGCTAGGCAAGTGCTTTACCATTGAGCTCTTCCAAGACACTTGTGTTGTTTTGTCATGTTTTGTTCTTTAACTTTTGGCATGTTTCTGGTGTATGTGTTAAGATTTCATGTTGATTTTGTATTTTCTTACATAATATCAGCATTTTTTGAAATGATCATTTAGTAGTTCATTTTACCAAAGTTATTTCTGTATACAAATCTTGCCAGAATTTTAAAATTTCCACATCATTGTTTTAACCAGCATTCACTAACGTGCTTCTGGTGGTTTGAATGGGAATGGCCCTAATAAGCTCATAGATTTGAATACTTGGTCACGAGGGGGTGGCACTGTTAGGAGGTGTGGCCATGTTGGAGAAGTGCATCACTGGGGGTGGGCTTTGAGGTTTCAGATGCTCAAGCCAGGCCAAGTGTCTCCCTCTTCCTGTTGCTTTCCAATCCAGATGTAGAACTCTGAATCTGCTTTTCCAGTGCTATGTCTCTTGCCTGTCATGCTTCCCACCATGCTGATAATGGACTAAACCTTTGAAGATGTAAGCACGCCTGAGTAATGCTTACAGCATCTCTTCATAGCATAGAACATTGGCTGAGACAATGCTCCCATTTTAAGAAATTCCATGCACACTGACATTCGTTTCCCATGCAAAGGTCTCACAGCCATGGGAAAGACCAGTTCCATCATCCATGAAGCCCCCTTGCATGAAGCCTCCCAAGGATTTCAGCAATGGCTAACTTTCATCTGTCTATCTCTACATACTTGCCTAGCATGTATGAGTGCTACAAATGAAATCACATGATATATATGGTATCTTTTGCTTAGTGTAATGCTTTGAGGCATTTTCAGGTGTTTGCAGCTATCTCTAGTTTGTTTCTTTTTACTGTTTCTGTTCCACTATATAGACAATTTGGTGAACATTCGTTTATGCCTAAGGGACACTGGGATTGTTTATGCTGTTTCTTTTTCCTGTTTGTTTTTGTTTTTGTTTTGGTCTGTTTGTTATAAATAAAGTTGCTATGAACATTCCTGCAAAAAAGAAATGGATGAGGGAGTTGGGACTGATAGGATTGCTGTTTTCTCTTTCACAGTTGACCTCTGTTCTCCAGTTGCTTTAGGGATGAAGAATTTGCTGAATTAGATGGAGGGCTATTGATTGATTCAAGAAGACTTAAAAAGTTAGCCACACTTTCATCTGAAATTCTGTTCTCTTTCCTACTGTACTGCTTTTAGAAGAACCCCGTGTAATAGTCCTTTTTTATTTGGCAAACATAAAAGCTGACTGCGTGTTACCATTTTTTTTTGGGGGGGACTTCCACCTCTACAGGAAAATCTAACGCTACTTTGTGACTCTAATTTTGAGTCACTACATGTACAATAAGTCAGATACTGATAAATCAGACATACTTCAACCCCTCTTACACACGAGTCTCCCCATGCCTCTGCCACCAGGGGAGTTGGATATTTCCTGGTCAGTGGCTTTGAAAAGTCAGTGCTGCTCTTATCTTCCACATTATTCCTCCCCACACAGAGTTCTCAGTGAAATACCTCTTAAGAACTCAACCAAAAAGACATCTCAGGTGGTGAAGGCACGAAAGGAAGAATAGAGCCAGAGAACCTCTAACAAATAATCTAAAAAGTTCCATTAAAAACAAAACTCGTGTGAATACTTTTGTCTGGATCCTCCCTAGTCCAGGCATGTTAAGAGTTGCTATGCCCACTCCTCTTGGAAGCTGAGCAGGAGTTTCTGCTGATGGAATGAATCCACTGTCCTACTGCAAACAACTCTCCACTGGAGTTGGTTTCTTTCCCAGGTACAGGAAGATCTGTGTCTCCCCCCTTCCCAGTTTCTCTTTCTGTCTCTGTGGCTCTGCCCCTATTTTGCCCCTCTCCCTCAGTTGTCTTTACTCTTATTATTATGGCTAAGTCAGAACCCACAGTGTGTGGGGGGTATATGTAAGGGTCTTTCTCCTACAAGTACCACAAAATCACATCACAAAGTCACATCTCAGTAACCAACCTCACACAAGAAATTTACTGGGGAGAACAGAATGGCAGCTGCCTCGGAGAAGCAGGCTTTTACTGGGTCTTTGGCGCACATGTACATACGCAGTGAGCTAGTGGAAAACTACATTGTGGCCGGAAGTATTGCTTGGCAGCCAAC
Source organism: Cricetulus griseus (assembly GCF_003668045.3). NCBI lineage: Eukaryota > Metazoa > Chordata > Mammalia > Rodentia > Cricetidae > Cricetulus > Cricetulus griseus. The sequence goes on from NC_048596.1 coordinate 156,866,758, forward strand.
TTTGAAACATCACTTGGTTGTCGACACTGAGACACAAAAAGGAGGAGGAAGAAGAGGAGAAAGAGGGTGAGGGGGAAGGAGGAGGATGAAGAAGGGAGAAGGAGGAAGGAAAAGGAAGGAAAAGGAAGGATGAAGAAGAGGAGGAGGCGGCGGTAGCAGCGGTGGTTAAGTCACAGGGCTGGGAGTTCCAAGCCTCCTAGCTTGAAGACAGGCCAGGGCCATAGTGTTCTTTCTCTGGTCCCCTTTCCTTTAGTGTATGTGTACTGCCCATCTCTGTATGAGCACGTGGAGACAGAGATTAACTTCTGATATCTTCCTCTACCATTCTCCAACTTTTAAACTAATTTATTTGATTTTTATGGGTATGGGTGTTTTGCCTATGTGTATGTCTATGCACCTACATGTACTTGGTGCCTGTGAAGGTCAGAATAGAGTGTCAGATCCCCTAGAACTAGATACACAAGGCTGTGAGCTGCCATGCTGGTGCTGTGAATTGAACCTGGGTTCCTCTGCAAGAGCAGACAGTACTTTTAACTTCTAAGCCATCTTATCTCTCCAGCCCCTTCAGCTTACTTATTGACATAGCCTCTTTCACTGGACCTGGGGCTTGCTGCTTCAGCTAGATTGGTTGGACAGCAACCCCCCAGCATCCTCTTGTCTCTACCATTGCTGGGGTTACAGGAATGCATTGCTACACAAGGATTTATGTGAGCACTGGGAATGTTAACTCAGGTCCTCAATTCTCACTCAGCAAACCATTTACCCACCAAGCCAACACCCCAGTTAGCAACCTGGTGTTTTTCACTGATGACTTGATACTTAGTGCAGCTTCTTTGATTGTGACCATGTGCTGTTTTTGGCTTTACACAGGGAAGGATATCCTAAGAAAGTCAATTCAAAGATTTCCTCTTGGAGGAGGAGCTTATGGAGAACGCTTATGGTAATCATTTCTGCTTTTATTTTTAAAAGATGTCTACTAAAGCTGGGCATTGGTGGCGCATGCCTTTAATCCCAGCACTCAGGAGGCAGAAGCAGGCGGATCTCTGTGAGTTCGAGACCACCCTGGTCTACAAGAGCTAGTGGCCTCCAAAGCCACAGAGAAGCCACAGAGAAACCCTGTCTGAAAAACCAAAAAAAAAAAAAAAAAAAAAGATGTCTACTGAAGATCATAAAACTTACTATGGGTTGTGTTGGTTAGTTTTTTGTGTCAAGTTGACATGTACTAGAGACAACTTAGAGAGAACGACAGTTGAAAAATTGCTGCATCAATATCAGATTGGCTTCTGAGCATGGCAGTGGGGAATTTTCTTGCTTTATGATTGATGTGGGAGGGCCTGGCCCACTGTGGGCCCTGCAATCTCCTAGCCAGTGTCCTTGAACTGTATAAGCAAGCAGGCTGAGCAAACCACTAAGCAGTGTTCCTCTCTATGGTCTCTGCTTTAGTTCCTGCCTGGTCTTCTCCTGCCTGGTCTTCGCTCATTGATGGTCTGTAACCTGTCAGTCAAAAAATCCCTATTCCTCTCCAAGCTGGTTTTGGCTAGTGTTTTGTGACAGCAAGAGGAAGCTAGCCAAAAGAGGGAGTTGGAGCCTGGTATTCTGACCCCGTGCCCTGTTAATGATTGGTGGGACACTCATAGCAGCATTCAGGCACATACTTAGGCAGCTCAAAAGGGCCCTGTCCTGCGTGGCCACGTCATGGCTACGTCATTCGTTATGTCTTTGCTCGCTCTACCTTTGTGCAACTGTTTGTGGGGAGGAAGGGGAATATGGAGAAAGGTGTAGGGCCAAGGGAGGGTCATGTGGGTTAAATATGCTCTATTTCTCTCCCTCCTTCTCTCTGTCTCCCTCCCCCTCCATCCCTCTCCCCCCCTCTTCCCCCCCCTCTCTCTCTCTCTCTCTCTCTCTCTCTCTCTCTCTCTCTCTCTCCTCTCTTTCCAGCGGTCGACCACTAATTCTCTTCTCCCACTCTCATGCTCTCTTACACTCTCTCTCTTTTATCTTCCTGTCTCTTACCCTCCGTCTCTCCCTCTCAGGCCCTCACTCTCCCGCCTGGTAATATAATTCTATGATTAATATACTCTTTATGCTCTCCATAGTTCGTGTTCCATCGTGCTGGTGCTGGGTTCCATCTCGCGGTTTCTTTTCTTTTCTAATTTTTAAACTTTTACGGAAGAACAACAGAGGGTACTACTCTAATTTCTTAAATGGCTTTGACAACCCAATCTGTCAGAAAAAAATGCTTCATCATTTGTGAATAGGAGATATTTCCCAGAAGGTGCAGTTAAATTGCACAACAACTCGGAGTTCAGTCCCAGCTCAAGTATATCGCAATTTTCATTTTCCTTTTTGTTTCCCGGAAATTATTTTTTTAAGAATCATCTCAGTCAAGAAAAAGTTTGTCTCATTACAACTTTCCCCAAAGTATATTTTACAAGTGGTAGAAATTACAGACTTAGTTTATGCCTTCACAAGTAGCAGAAATATTTGTGCCTACACTGTCATTAGTCCACTAAATCACCTCTCAGGTTAATATTTGTGAAATCAGTACAGGTCATAAAACTGGGTGTGAATACATGTGTTTTCCCACTCCCAGAAGAGCCACTTGGGGTGTTGATAAGCTGTCTTAAGTAAATTTATAAAGCCCAAAGTAGCTCTGCTGATTCTGATTGCTAGCCTCCTAAGAGTAGAATATTTTATCTGGCAGTGGTGGAGCACACCTTTGATCCCAGCACTCAAGGTGCAGAGGCAGGCATATCTCTGTGAGTTCAAGGCCAGCCTGATCTACAAATCGAGTTCCAGGACAGCCAGGACTGTTACAGAGAGACCCTGTCTCGAAAAAGAACAACAACAACAAAAGAGTAGAACATTTTTGTCTGTTTAAGCTCTTTGTTATGGTTAAGTATGGGAAGGCTAAGATCATACAGTTCTCTCTTCCTTCAGCCATTGATTCAGGAGACAAAGCTGTTGGGAGCTGGGAAGCTTTTTGCCACCTGGGTGAGGAAACAGGAGTGGCTCTGCACGATGATTCAGAGAGTCACTTTCCTTAGACTGGAGTCTCCTGGTTGCTTGGGAACCTGTTATAGCTTCTCCTCTATTTTGATCTTGCATAGTTGTTAATAATTTGATTCCCCATTTCTTTGGTTGGGATTGCCCCCCCCATTGTCTTTTCCCCTCAATTGGTTCAATTACTCACAATCTTACTGTGAACTTGGTTCTAGGCAGCTGGCATTCACAGCCCAGTTCACTTCCTAGGAGTGAGATTTTCTTTTGGCTGGTTATTTGCCCCCCCCCCCGTTTTTTGCATCTAAATTATTTTTTTATAAAAATATTTTTATTCTTTGAAAACTTTATATATTTTCTATGTATTCTTTCAATGCTGAGAGTGGAGGAAGGGAAATTTCGTTCAGTCCAGCCTGATGGAAAAAAAAAAAAAATCTCTTAATAAAATCCAGTGTTACCCTGCCAGGAGGATTTGTTCTTAGCGGCTGTCTTTATTGCTCTGTATATGGATGCCTATTTCTTTTCCCCTATCCAAATTATATTGTGAAAGGTCTCCTTCTGCACTTTGTTGAGGAAGAAGGAAACGAAGCTTGACTAAAAGCTCTGCAGTGCTGCACGTTGTGCACCCGATGGTCTTTAAGGCGGTACTTGTCACACACAGTAACGGCGTGTTTTACTATTGGTGGCTGCTTGGGAATACAGTGCTGGCTGCTGACGAGGCTCCTCAGCAATATTCCTACTGCCTGAAATAATTCCTTTGCCTTGAACCTCTAGAAATGAGAATTTCTCAGCCGACTCAGAGATAATAAGCTGACTCATTGTCGACTTGATGAATTCCTGTGAGTTTGATAATGCAGGATACTGTCCTATTGATGCAAAAAGGAGCAGGACTGTGCACTGCTGCTTGTCTGGACACATGTCTCTCCTGGGAATCCTTCCTATTACCAAAGAACTGAAACCCTGAACTGTTAACTGGTGTGTGGCTTATGTAGGGGCAATCAAAGCAGGGTAGAGTCAGACTTGGGGAGAAATGAATTAGTCAATGAGAACAAAATGTCACTAGCCAATAAAAATTACTTACTTATTGAAACTGACCAAGATAACTAGTAATAATGCAAAATAATGGAAATTTGGAAGGAAGGAGCACATTTTAAGTTATGTCCATGAGTATGTGGGTTTGTAAACACAAACACAGCACCTAAAAATATGACACAAAGAGATGTCAGATCCCTGAACCTGGAATTGTGAGCCAATTGTGGGTGTTAGGAACAAAACTCTGGTCTTCTGCAAGAACAGTTAGCACTCTTAACCCTCAAAGGCCATCTCTCTAGCCCATCATGAGTCTCATTTTTCAAATATGGAAAATTTTCAAAGAATTAATTGTGAGCAGAAATAAAACGTGACAAGAAACTACTTGTAAGTATTGGGAATGTGAAGAATTTCTAGAAGTTGTGTAGTTAAAAGCATGACAGATAAAAGCTCTTTTATGATTACATCTTTGTTTTACAAAAATAGGAACGATTGCAAATGAATCAGTGCCAACTTTGTTTAGAATACGTACTTAAAGAAGCAGGGGTATTGGCGCGCCAGTAATTCCTGTCTCCGAGTTTCCTGCCATCTATTTTGCAGTACTTTGATAGGAAGTCTTTTATCACAAGGGAGAAAAGTAAACAGGCATGGAAAAAAATAATTTGAAACCCAGGAGCAAGAGAACAGAGTGGCACAGGCTCTCAGGATTGTTAGCATCTGCCAGAGCTCTGTGCCGCAGAAGCCACGTCTGAGACACGAGCAAGACAACCTGTTTTTGCTTTGGTTTGAGCATGAAACCGTCATGAACTTAATGAAAGACATTTAAACAAGGTACATGGCTGAAGAAAAGAGAAAGGAAAGTAAGGCCAGAGGGGAAATCAAAATGGGCACTGAGGCCTTGGGAACGACACCATAAGCAGCAGATGTGTGGATGTGCTATTGCATTGGATCTGTTGGCAGGAAGCTAAAGGATGAAACCTCCAGTTATTTTTGGCTTTTTATTTATAAAAGTAGGAACAAACATGCCCTTGGTATGTGAATACAAGTGCAGCCCCGAGTCTCACCCTGGACTATGATGGCTGTATCATATGCCATCCAGCCCCCTTAGCACTGAGAACAATGTGCACAGACCCCAGTATAAAGCATTCATTAACTAAATGAGTAAGTCTCAGCTGACATCTCCAGGAGCACAGCAGGATGGTTCCACTACCTATGCTTAGAAGGAGGTACAATTATCAAAATTACAGGAAGATAATTTCAATATGCAAATGACAGGCAAATGAGGACCTCCATTAGATGGGAAGCCATGGTTTGATGGGAAGGGAAGTGGCTGTCTACACAGCACTGAGATATAACAGATCAGGAAGTGACTGTGGTAAAAATGGTTAGGAAGAGAAGTCACTAGAAGGTGTTCAGAAAGGACTCACTTTGTGTTCTCACCTGAGGTCAGGGCACTGCTGTGGCTCTTTTGTTCTCGAAGCAGAGGCAGAGGCCATGGAGCACTGTTTTAGAGCGCAAAAAAAAGCAGCACTCTGTGTTCATGGCTGTCAGAGATAAACATATATATTAAAACATTTATGCTATTTTCACTGCTCCAACATGGACAAACTGCTGGTGTTGGGTCTGAAATAGCAATAAAGCAAGAACAAAGTGCTTTCATTTATTTACTTTTGGATGTATGCTATGGCTACTTTTATCCTAGTCAGAGGCTAATTTAAATGTGTATTATTTGGTATGGGGGTGGTATGAAATAAAGAAAAAAGCAGAGTTCCTATTTGTTCAGCTAAGAGATAGAAATGAACAAAATAAGTACCATATGTATCATAGCTACAGCTTAGGGGACTCAAGAAGAAAAAAATATCTAAGGAAAAGAAAGGAAGATGCTCCCCATGAGAAAAGACACGAGGGATGAGGGTGACCAACCAGAAGGGAGAAATGGCTGTCCGAGTGGGCTCAAGGTGGCTCTGACTTGCTGCAGACTGCAGGATGTTCCTGTGCGTGGAGGGACAGGACCTGATGGTGCCAGGTCAAGAGGAAACTGAAATATGTAATATTAAATCTTATTTATAAACTTCTGTTTGAGATGTATAGAGCAAAGCTCATTCCCGATTAAAATATGACTTTAAGATCTGAGTTCTTTGAGGCAAAGAGAGAAAGATAAAAGTATAGGGATTTGGAGGTCAGACAGGCAGTGAAATACAGGCAAGGAGAACTAGAATCGAGAAGAATCCCAAGGCCAAAGTGGGAAATAAATGCCTTTCTCTTTTGCCTGCCACGCCCAGTCTCCATCTCAGCAAACCTGCCCTGACAGGACCAGCTGTCGTCAAAGCCTCCTGCCTCTCAGTCAACTCTGGCACTTGTTCCTCAGCTATAATTTTGGATGAAAATGGGCACCATGACCTTATGTAGCGCCAACTAATTCACAGCTTCCACAGATGCTGAGGGTGGCTTTAGATTCTTTCAGAAGTTCTGTACAACTGATTTTCAGTTTGTACCTGCTGTGGTGGGGATCTTGTATCCCTTGCTTTTTTAAGTCAAGCTAGCTTTCTTCTCCGTGAAAGATGCCTTCCTTCTTCCCTCCTTCTGTCCTTCCTCTTTCCCCTCCCCTTCCTTCCCTTCCATCCTTCTCTCTTAAATGGAAACAGCAGCCTTCACTTTCTTTTAATCTTGACTGGGATTACACATTCACTCACATGCATAGCACACAGAAATAGCAATTTTAATTTGACATATATTTATCTTGTGTTTTCAATGAAGTGTTTACAAATGTTTTTAACTTCCTGTGAATGACTCAAGCTTTAAATGCTATCAATCATTTTCCCTTCCTCACTAATCTTTTTTTTTAAGAATTTATTTATTTATTTATTTATTTATTTATTTATTATGTATACAACATTCTGCTTCCATGTATATCTGCATACCAGAAGAGGGCGCCAGATCTCATAACAGATGGTTGTGAGCCACCATGTGGTTGCTGGGAATTGAACTCAGGACCTCTGGAAGAGCAGTCAGTGCTCCTAACCTCTGAGCCATCTCTCCAGCCCTTCCTCACTAATCTTTATAGATTTTTTTTAAGGTTCTTTTGCTAGAATGGAATAGTGGGGGTAGATGTTCCATTTTGCTTTCTGTCTACTACTGGTATGCTTAATTTAATTGTGTTGTGACGGATATTTGTCTAAAGCTATACTGTAACACAAGGGAATAGGTATGTAAAGAGGCATATGGTGTAGATCTTCTCAAATTGCTTGTGACTAAGATGTGGAGACAAGATGCTGATGAAGGATAAATAATAACAAATGCAAAATATGCTGTTATAGAAAATGTTAATGACCACTGTAGGAATTGAATGGGCTATGGCTTGAACATGGCTTTCAAAATTTTATTGGAAACTTGTTTCCCAAGTTAATGTTAACAGTGTAAAATTTTTAAATTATATTTATGTGTTTGTGTGTGTTTGTGTATGTGTGTGTGTGTGTGTGTGTGTGTGTGTGAGAGAGAGAGAGAGAGAGAGAGAGAGAGACAGAGACAGAGAGGCAGAGACAGAGAGACAGTGATATATAGGGTTATGAACAAACACTACAGCAATGTGTACAGGTAGGGCTAACTTACGTGTGTCAGTTATCTCCTTCTAAGATGTAGGTTCTGAGGATTGTACTCAGGCCATAAGGTGTGGTGGCATGTGCCTTTATCCACTGAATGGCCTCAATGACTGAAGGTAATTAGGCTTAGATGTGGTCATAACAGTGATGTGCCCAGGATGCTTTAGTGCTGTCATGGAAAGAGGAGAGACCAGGGCTAATACGGTTGCCTTGTGTCACCAAGTGATGTCCTCTACCATGTTTGACATGGCAGAAAGCCCTCACCAGATCCCAGTACTTGGTAAAAGGTGGGGATACAAAACACAAATAAAAGATAAATGATAATAAACAGTAAATGTACAAAGTTGTAGAAAAATCTCAATAGCTGAATAAGCCTCTGTCCTTTCTTTTTTAATTACTTAAAAAATGCCTACCCTTAGCTTGGCTTGCTAGCTTTTCTTTACTTAAATTATTCTGACTACCTTTTGCCTCTGTGCTTTTTCCTTTTCTTCCTTCTGTATATCATTCTTTTGCTATTCCTCATGGCTGGCTGGGTGGTTGGGTGGGCTGGGCCCTGACATCGTCCTCTCCTTGTTCTGTCTTGCTCCTCCTTCTCTTATATTCTCTCTGCCTGCCAATCCTGTCTATCCTTTCTCCTGCCTCGCTATTGGCTGTTCAGCTCTTTAAAGGACAGCTTCACAGCTTCAGAGTTAAACACATGCAGCATAAAAAAATGCAACATATTTTTGCATCATCAAAACAAATGTCCAGCAGTATAAACAAATGTAACACAAACGTTCCACACCATTTCCCCCTTTTTGTCTAAATGAAAAGAAAGGTTTTAACTTCAACAGGGTAAAACTATGAAACAACAACAACAAAAAACAGTTATCAAGTAAGAATTCCATTTACAATATTCTGTCCATTTTAGTTAGCATATTCATAGGAAATAATGAAATAATGCATTGTCTATCTTAGTGAATCCAAAGTTTTACATTTATTTATTTTCTATTATAACTAAGGAAAACTGCAGCTAAAACTGTCTAGTCTTAACTCCAACAACTCTAGAAGCATTTAGTATTGAATAAGTAAACAGGAAGTGCATTGCAAGCAACTTCTAAGACTCTAGAAATGACAGAGACATCTGGCTGCCTGGGCAGTCACCCAAAGTTCCTCTGTAATGTTGGGGCATCCATCTTCAGCCTACAGGCCTAAGTTATCTGGCAGACTTTTCAGTGAAGCAGGAAATTTGAAGGACTGTCCTGCCATGTCTTGGTAAAGTTCATCTGTTGCTATCCTCTGTGTCCAGCAGAATATCTGACAGACTCTTCTGTGAAGCAGAAGAACTTGAAGAATCTTGAAGAACTGTCCTGCCTTGTTTTGACAAAGTTCAATAGTCTTTTTTCTTCGTGTCCTGCATGTCCAGTCTGCACAGCACATTGTCAGCAGTCAAAGGCAAGAGCAGTTTCTTTGCCTGGTGGCTAACCTTGCCACAATGAAAGTAAACTCCATAAGGAGTTTCTTTGATGGCCATCATCTCTGAAGTAAATTGATACTGACAGGAGCAGATGTGTCTCATTGTCATGAAAAATCTTAGGTTAACAAAGCATTTTAAATGCTGTGTTCCATAGATATTTGAAGTGTTTGAAAATCACCAATCTAAAATATACCCATTGAACCTTGAAAACATACCTAATGAGACTACAAACTTAATTACTATATATTAACTACTAACCTTACTTCTTATGTATACATTGCATTTTAAATGAATTACATAAGCACAATATACTAAACAAGAGTAGAAACATATATGCAGTATAAGAAAAATAACTTTAAATTTATGTTACTATACCAAAAATGCATGCCAATGAAAAATATCTGAGATTAGTAGTGGTCTTTTTATCCTAAACTCCTATATTCCTGTATTCCCCTAAATTACAACAAATAGCAAATAACCAAAGACCACAACTCTTGGGAATGTGGGTATTGTTTTCTCTAGACTGCTTCCTACGGAATGTGGGCAAAACATCTTTAGGGTCCCTGAGAAAATTTGCGGTAAAGGCCAAGTCCTGGGAACAGCAGCAACCTTTGTTGACACATATTACTGAGCTGGGGTCCAGGAGTCTATTCAAAGAGAGGGAGGAGGGATTATATGAGCAAGAGGGTTCAAGATCGTGATGGGAAACCCACAGAGACAGCTGACCCAAGCTCATGGAACCTCACAGATTCTGTGGAGCCAGTATGGGACTGAGCTATGTCCTCTGGATGTGGGCAACAGTTGTGTGACTTGTTTTGTTTGTGGGGCCCCTGGCTGAGGGACCAGGATCTATCCCTGGCACATGATCTGTCTTTTTCAAGCCCATTCCCTATGTCGGGCGGGATGCTTTGCTCAGCCTTGATGCACTCGGGAGAGGCGTGGTCCTGCCCTTCCTAACTCTCTTGACTTGCTACCTAGAAGGCCATAATGTAGGCACAATCCAATCGCTACTCTATGGGTTGATAGATATAACCTGTCAAATTTCAGGAGTTCTCCCTTGATCAAAGCTGGTCCATCTTAACCTGGAACAAACTACAGCCTCTTGTTTCCTGTGGAAACAAAAGCAAAGTGGCATCTCCAAAGCGCTGCTTTTTTAAAGTTCCATTTTACAAATTCAGTTTTTGACTGTTTTTACAACTGGATCAACAGGCAGCAGGAAGAGAGAGTGACACTGGGCCTGGCTTATGCTTCTGAAATCTCTAAGCCCTACCCGGTGACACACTTCCTCCAATAACACCACACCTACTGCAATAAGGCCACACCTCCAATAATGCCACTCCCTATGGGCCTATGGGGACTATTTTTATTCAGACCACCACAGATGTTTACTGAAGTGTTTTTATTTTAACCATGAATTAGAAAACACTTCCACATGCCCATTTTGCCTAGCGAGTTCTGCTCTAGATCTCTGTCAGGAGAAATAACACAAAGATGTAACTAAAGGAAAGTTTGTTTATTATAGCTTTGCTTCTAATTGGAGAGGGAGGGAATTAACTTATGTGGCCAAGACTGGCTAGATGCTCATCATACTTGTTTCACCTTGTGACACAAATTAAACCCAACCTTCATAGTAGACATCCTCACTATTTCTAGTCAGTCAGCAGACTATGAACTTGAGAGAATTTCTAGCTCCAGTCACGGAAAAAGCTAATGTGCTTTGTTTTCTTTTACTTTTTTCTGCCTGCTAGGTATCTTGAAGAAGGAAGAAACATATGCTCTAAACTAGAGACAGAGAGAGAGAGAGAGAGAGAGAGAGAGAGAGAGAGAGAGAGAGAGGAGAGATCTGTTACTGATCCATCAGACTGAATCTTGAGTTCAGCCAAGACTTTATGAGGATGGATTACAGAAATATCAGTCTGGTTGTTATGCTTATAGATTATCCTAATTAACACAACCTAATAAATGCATAGAAGAACAGCCATTGGATTTTTCCTATATTTTGGCCTTCTAGGTCTTCTAGGCAAGAGAGTTGGGAAAATTTCTGGTCTATTGGTTCATTAGTCATTTACTGATTGAAAACAATGTTTCTTTGATGCTTAATTTTGGTGGTTTTTTATGTCCTAGGTATAAACATCTACCTGACGTGTAGTTGGCAAAGGCTTTATCTTCATTCTCATGTATATGTTTCCTTTGCTTGTTCGGAGCCTTGATTTTTTTTTTTTTTTTGCAATCTCATTGGTCAATTCTTGGGGTTATTTTCTCTGCTATTGGAGCATTTCCAGAAAGTTCCTGCCTATCTGTAAATCTTGAAGTGTTTTCTTTGCATATTACCCTAGCAGTTTCAGAGTTTGAGGCCTTATATTGAGTTTGAGGTTCTGATTCATTCTGAATAGATTTGTTCAGAGTAAGTGATAAGTATCTAATTAGATTCTTCTAGATACCCAGTGTCTTCATCTCCATTTGTTGGAAGCTATTTTTCTCCAATGTATGTTTTTTACTTCTTTGTTAAAATTTATGTGGTTGTAGTTGTCTGGGTTTATTTCTAGGTTCTCTATTCATCCTAGTTTGCTTTCTATTGTTGTGATAGACAACCTGAGAAAAAGAAACTTGTTAGCAAAGGGTTTATTTATATAGCTTATATCCTATAATGAAAGGAAACCAGGGAAGGAACTCAAGCAGAGGGCATGGAGGAGTTCTGGTTACTGACTTACTCCTCATGGTTTGTTCAGTTTGTTTTTGCATAAAACCTAGAACTTCCTGCCAAGGAGTGACACTGCTCATAGTGGACTGGACCCTCCCATATCAATCAGGACAATGACCTTACGGACTTACCCACAGGCAAGCTGAGGGAGGCAATTTTCTAAATTGAGGTTTCTTGGGTAACTAACTTGTGTGAATTTGACAAAAAACTAACTAGTATATTACTTTACTCAGTTTGTCCAGTGTAGTAATATATTACTTAAGATTTATTAAAGCTTGACTGAGGACTCAGAAAGGCAAAGTCAGTCTCAAGCTATAGAGATCAGGCAGTGGTAATACACAACTTTAATTCCAGCAGTCAGAAGCTTGGAGGCAGTGGTATACACCTTCAGTCCTAGGACTCATAATTAAGAGATAGATGGATCTCAGGAAATGCAAGGCCACTCAGATCTACACAAGATTGAATGAGTCTAAAAGAGAATTATAGTTCACACCTTTAATCCCAACACTAAAGGAGTATAAAAGATAGAAAGGAGCATGTATTCAGTGTGAAACACTCATTTTGCAGCCACACTGAAGGTAGAAGGCACTCATTCTCCAGCCATGCTGAGGAGAGGCTTGGTGAGAATTCATGGAGACAGGATCAACCCATCCAGCCTGAGGTAGAGGTGAGAAGCTAGTGGTCGGCTGCTTTGCTTCTCTGACCCTCAGCTTACAGTCTGAAGCCCACTGTCAGTCTCTGGGTCATTTTTTTTTATTTGTGTTACAATCCACGTGTTTCTGTTTGTTTTATCATAATAGTTCTATTGTAACTTGAGGCCAGATGTTATGATATCGCCAGCATTGCTCTTTCTGCTTATGATTGTTTAGGGTGATTTGTGTTTCTATATGAATTTTAGGATTTTTTATTTAGTGATTGTGTTTTTTTTCCTGTGAAGAACACAATTGGAATTTTAACAGAAACTGCATTGACATTGTAGACCTTTTTTTTTTGTTGTTGTTATATAATTGAAAGGCCCAGACCCTCACCCAACCCCCTGCTTTGTCATATACCAGCATTCACATTTTTATTTTGCATGCAGCTCCATGTTCCAGGATCTTGAAGACTGAAAATTTTCAAAACATGAGAAAACTGGGCACAGAACTTTTACTCCTGGGTTTTCATTACATAAAAGCAGTATTTATATTGTATTTCTTTAACTCTCAAGTTTGAAGTTTGGTGCTATGGACTCTGATTATGGGCAAATTGTCCTCCTCATAGCAAGGAACCAATCAGAAGTTAGCTGGCAGGGCTGTGCTTTACGGCTCTGGGTGTGTTTTACGGTACAAGTGCACAACAGTGACGAGCAGAGCATAGCAATCGCCCTCGGAGGGCCTATGGGCCATAACAACCAGTTGACCAATCAACACAAGACAGGTTGTGCAAGCCCAGAAGTGTACCAATCCTGAGACTGTTGCATCCCCCTAGACACTCCCCTTGCTCTACCTAATATATTTCCCGCTTCTCAACCCCTTGGGGTTCTTCTCTAGCTTCTAGTGGATGGATGAAGGGCCTGAGTTAATGGGGTTAGCTTGCTAAAAACAGAAAAGACTCTTTGCTTTTGCATGGGAATGGGTATCTTGGTAATTTTGGGGGTTCAGAATTTGGGCACAACAAGGGAAATCCTCAGCTAAAGGTATAAGAAAGAAAATATGATGGAGTAGATGTAGCAAGCACCTGCACGCAGAAGGAGAGGGAGGCTCCAGAGAAAGGGTGAAGAAACCCAGGGTGTCAAAGTTCCTACTCAGGCTTTTGGCCAGAAAAACGAAAAGGAACTATTCTAGCTCAGAAGAGCAGGCAGGCTGCAGACAGGGCTAGGGCTTTCTGAATAGGATATACGCATTATCTTGTTAATGGAATAAATTTCATCTCCTTAGCCATCCTTCAAGTGAATCAGCTTTCCTGGGAGTGGTCTCCTGGCCAGGTGATTGACAGGCACAGCTTGATTAACTCTTAAAAGAGGAGAAAAGAATGTGCAATGCTCTAGCCTTTGAAGCAGATCAGAATATTAAGTCTACATTTGACAGAGGTAGACTCTATTCTCTTGCCCAGGAGGAAATATCTTTGCCCTAACGGGCATCAACAAAACTCTTACATCTCTACTTTTGCATATGGCATTCTAAATCCTAAGAAGTGTCAAAGATGATGTTTACCTTCCTACTGTTACTGGGGAAGTGGGAGGTGGGGTCTAAAGCTAGCTACAAGGGAGAGATCAGTCCTCAATAGCTCCCAAGGCTGCTAGTCCCTGACTTGATACTAACATCTGTAAGTGGTGATGACTGGGCCAGAGCTGGGCTGCTTGCTAGCTTCAGGAGTGTAAACAAAGTAAGCAGCCATGTTTTTCCTGATCAGAGGGATTACTGTGTAGGGCCTCTACTCTCTGTAAGAATTCTCCACTCTGAGCTGTCCTGCCTGCTAGCCTGCCAAGTGCATTTTAGCTTTTAGTGTATCTGTGCATGGGACCATCTGTGCATGAGACATTCTGTGCATGTGACCTTTTGTGCATGGAACCATCTGTACATGGGGCCTTCTGTGCATGGGGCTTTCTTGCATGGGACCATCTGGGCATGGGACCATCTGGGCATGGGACCATCTGGGCATGGGGCCTTCTATGCATGGGGCCTTCTATGCATGGGATCTTCTGTGAATGGATTCTGAGGAGAACAAAAACTTTGTCATGACCGATTAAGTTTTTGATAATCTAGTGCTGATATGGCTGTGTGTAGTGAACCATAAGGATGGCTGTTGCTGGACATCTGAAGGGCTGTGAGTTAGCTAAAAGTAACTACATTGGATAGTCAGGGAACCTGGAATAAGCTGTGATTTAATCTATTCCATAATCATTCCTGGCAAAAGACAAACCAAGAGAAGGAAAAAAGCCCAAGAGCGGGCACAAGAATCAGAGACCCATTCATATGCATACTCAGAATCTCATAAAGCACAAATTGGAAGCATAATATATACTCAGAGGACTTATAGGGTAAAAGGAGAGAAAATACAAATAAAATAAAATTGAAACTAAAACTAAAAATTTTATTGAAAATAAAAATAAAAATAAAAGGTAGTATAAAAAACCCCTAACATGACGTCATGAGACAAGGAATCTCCAAAGATACCATTGAGTTCATTTCCTGTTGGCCATCTAATGCTGGACATACAGTATATCCTTATATAACCTTAATAGTAGTTTGCTTGTTCAGTAAGACTCCTTTGGAGGAAACTAGATTTTCATTTGCAAGAAGTTTATAATGTGAGATAACTTCTGGGTTAGGGGTTGGGGCATGTGTTCACTTCTTTCACCTCTAAGCTCCTAACTGGTACAGACCTTTCAATCTGCCACACTTTCTGAGAGTTTATGTGTGCATCAGTCTGTTGGTGTGGAGGGCCTGTTGCCTTGGTGTCCCCTCTAGCTCTTACATTCCTTCTACTGCCTCTTTGATGTTCCCTAAGCCGAGGGGAGGGATTTGATGGAGGCATCCTGTTTAGGAGCAGATTGTTCCAAAGTCTCTCACTCTCTGCATAATGCCTGGCTGTGGGTCTCTATATTTGTTTCCATTTGCTGCAGGGGAAGTTTCTCTGATGGCTGAGCAAGGTACTGATCTGTGAGTACAACAGAATGCTATTAGAAATCATTTTACTGCTATGTTCTTTTAGCAGAACACTAATGTTTGGTTCTATCCTTAGGCTATCCAGTCTCAGGTTCTTGGTCACCCAAGCAGCATTGAGTATGGGTTCCAGCTCCTGAAGTGGGCCTTCTTTAAGTCAAATCAGATATTGGGTGGTTACTCCCACAGACTTTGTGCCACCATTAGAAAGATGCTAGCACATCTTTCAGGCAGGACACTGTTGTAGATCAGAGGGTTTGTGGTTGGGTTGATGTTTACATTTCTCCTTTGGTAGCATGCGGAGTACCCTCCTGTACCAAATATGCTACAGCATAGAGGGGAAGGCTCTGTGTAGACAACAGCTTGACTTGTCCGTATTCAGTGTGCTGTGTAGGTGTTGTCTTTAGCAAAAGGACCTTGCTAAAGGTTGTGGAGAGCAACCTGTCTATGTCTTGTCAACATCCTGGGTTGTTCTTAAGGGACCCTTTATGCCAACAACTCAATTAGACATAACATAATCCCAGTAGTAAAAGCTTCATTTGGTGTCAAAAGATGTCAAGTTGGGGGCTCTGTCTTCCCTTTTATTTGGCCATTTCATTTAAATACCCTTCATATACATACATATATATATATATATATATATATATATATATATATATTATATATATATGAGAGCTTCTACTATATTAGGTAGTCATATGATCCCTCAACTGGCCCTTAATTTTAGCTGTTTTGCCCTATATTTTCTCCCTCACCCCTCTCCCATGCCCATCTCCAATTGATCTCCCTGTTCCAGTGTCCCCATCCATCTATAGCTATCTACTCTATTTCCCTTTCCAAGGTACCTCTAGCTGTCCCCTAGTTCTTTACTCTGTACTTAACCTCCGTGACTTTACAGATTGTGGCTTGGTTACCACTGACTTAACAGCTAATATCCACATGTAAGCAGATACATACCATATTTGTCTTTCTGGGTCTAGGTTATCTCACTCAGGATAATCTTTTTCTAATTCCATCTATTTACCTGTGAATTTCATGATTTCTTTTTTTTTTAATGGCCGAGTAATACTCTATTGTGTAAATGTGCCATATTTTCTTTATCCATCAGCTATTAAGAGACTTCTAGATTATTTACAATTTCTGACTATTATGAATACAGCATGGTTGAACAAGTGTCTCTGTGGTAGGATGAAGCATACGTTGGGGACATGCTCAAGAGTGATGTGATGGCTATTCTTGGTTGTCAACTTGACTACATATGGAATTAACTAAAACCCAAACAGCTGGGTACACCTGTGAGGAATTTTGCTTAATTAAATCATTTGAAGTAGAAAGTTCCACATTTAGTCCAGATCTTTTGAGCTGGGAAGACCCACCTTTAATCCGGGCCATATCTTCTGCTGGTAGTCTATATAAAAGACTTAGAAAAAGGAATCTCTCTCTCTCTCTCTCTCTCTCTCTCTCTCTCTCTCTCTCTCCTCTCTCCCTCCCTCCCTCCCTCCCTCCCTCTACCTGCTTGCTCTGGTTCATCCTCTTGCTGGCAAGTCCATTTTTTCACAGACATTAGAGCCTACATCTTCAGGATTCCAACACATACTGAAAACCAAAGGAGACATCCATCCTTGTAGACTGAACAACTACTGGATTCGTGGACCGTCTGTTGGTAGACAGCCATCGTTAGATTAGCCTGTAAGCCACTTATTGAATGTATTTGTATGAATGTATATGAATATCCCTGTATATATACATATACAGGTGATATAGCTAAATCTTGAGGTGGATTGATTCCTGTGTTCCTAAGGAACCACCACTCTGATTTTTGTAATGGCTGTACAAGTTTGTACTTCCACCATCAATGGATGAGTGTTCCCCTTCATCCATATGCTTGCCAGTATGAGCTATCATTGGTTTCATTGGTCTTAGCTATTATGACAAGTGTAAGAAGGAATCTCAAATTAGTTTTGATTTACATTTCCCTGATGACTAAAGATACTGACCATTTCTTTAAGTGTTTCTCAGCCACTTGAGTTTTTCTTTTTCTTTTTTCTTTTTTTTTTTTTTTACATATTTTGAGTATTATCCCTGTCTCTAGTGTGTAGTTGTTAAAAATATTTTCCCAATCTGTGGCTTGTCATTTTATCTGAACGACGGTTTCCTTTGCAGTACAGAAGCTTTTCAGTTTCATAAGGTCCCATTTATTAATTGTTGATCTTAAAGCCTGCACTATTGATGTTCTGTTTAGAAAGTCTTCTACTGTGCCAATGAGTTCAAGGCTATTCCCCAATTTCTCTTCTATCAGGTTCAGTGTATCTGGCTTTATGTTGAGGTCTTTGATCCATTTGGAGGTAAGTTTTGTGCAGGGTGATAAGTATGTATCTATTTGTTCTTCTACATGCCAATATCCAGCTTGATGAGCACCATTTGATGAAGATGCTGTCTTTTTTTCATTGTTCATTCATGGCTTCAGGTGTCCATAGGTGTGTGGACTTATGTGTCAATTTTCAATTTTGTTCCATTGGTCATATGTCTGCTTGTTTTTGTGTTAATTCCATGCTTTTTTTTTTATTAGTTTAGAACTATAGTACAATTGAGGTCAAGGATAATGGTACTTCTAGCAGTTCTTTTATTATCCAGGATTGTTTTGGCTATAGTCTCTCTCTCTCTCTCTCTCTCTCTCTCTCTCTCTCTCTCTCTCTCTCTCTCTCTGTTTCTATATGAAGTTGAAAATTGTCTTTCAAGATCTGTGAAGAATTGTGTTGGAATTTTGATGGGGATTGCCATAGTGTCCTGAATGAGCCTGATAGTATCCGTATCAGATTTTACTTCTGCAGAAATCTTTCTCCTCCAAATTGTTGATTCTCCAAGGCAATATATACTGTTTTCTGTTCTGCTTGTAATTGAACTTGATATCTTGTTTTATTATTGTGGCATTGATATGAAAATTATGTAGAAATATCATATGTCAAACATTTTCTGTTAGAAAGGTTTGTAAAACTTTGGCTAAAGTGCCTCAATATATTTGACAAGTAGAATTTAAATTATTAAAAGAGTATATTTAAATTTATACTATTGGGATTGTTTATGATAGAATATATGGGTTTTATAGATCACCATGAGGCATTGTGTGGTGTGATTTGTAGAGCACATTGATTATTTCTTTTTGTGTTTTAAAGCCTCTGGAAACCATTTTGGTTTATATAAATAACTTATTTCTCTTATTGACATGTTGCCTGTTTATATTTATCAAATATTAAAAGAATGTAGGTACACTGCCCAAATTGATCTTATAAGCAATTACCACTGTTAGGCGGCTGAAGTGTGATTGTACAAATTTATATCCTGTTCATGCATATAAAAAGTATTTGTAATTATTCCTTAGTAGTAATAGTTAGAATACTGATTACTAGACTTAAAGATAGTATAAGTAAAGGATTATTTAAGGAAACAAACGTATACTTTCTTGTTTTCATTAGTTTCCTACTATTTTTAAATTTAAATTAAAAACAATCTTGTTTTACATGTCAATCCCAGTTCCTTCTCCTTCCTCTCCTCTGACTTTCTATCCCATCCCTTTTTGCTCCCCAGGGAGGGTGATGCCTTGCATGGGGGATCTTCAAAGTCTGTCATGTCATTTGGAGCAGGGCCTAGACCCCCTGTGTCTAGGTTGAGAGAGTATCCCTCTATGTGGAATGGGCTCCAAAAGTCCACTTGTGTACTAGAGATAAATACTGATCCACTACCAGAGGCCCCATAGATTGCCCAGACTTCCAAACTGACATCCACGTTCAGGGGGTCTGGAACAGTCCTATGCTGGTTTCCCAGTGATCACTCTGGGGTCCATGAGCTCCCCCTTGTTCAGGTCAGATGTTTCTGTGGGTTTCTCCAGCCTGGTCCTGACCCCTTTGCTCATCATTCCTCCCTCTCTGCAATTGGATTCCAGGAATTCAGTTCAGTGTTTAGCTGTGGGTGTCTGCTTCTGCTTCCATCAGCTACTGGATGAAGGCTCTAGAATGCCATATACGGTAGTCATCAATCTCATTATCAGAGAAGGGCATATAAGGTAGCCTCTCCACTATTGCTTAGATTGTTAGTTAGGGTCATCCTTGTAGATCTCTGGACATTTCCCTAGTGCCAGATTTCTCTTTAAACCTATAATGGTTCTCTCTATTATGGTATCTCTTTTCTTGCTCTCCTCTATTCTTCACCCCCAACTCAAACTTTCTGCTCCCTCATATCCTCCTTTCCTCTCCTTTACTCCCCTTCTTTTTCTCCTAAGTTTCTCTCCCCTCCCCCAATTAGCTCAGGAGATCTTGTCCCTTTCCCCTTCTTCAGGGTACCATGTATGTCTCTCTTAGGGTCCTCCTTGTATCCTAGCTTCTCTGGCAATGTGGATTTTGGGCTGGTAATCTTTTGTTCTATGTCTAAAATCCATATATCAGTGAATAAATATCATGTTTGTCTTTTTTTTGTGACT
Organism: Cricetulus griseus; assembly: GCF_003668045.3. Taxonomy (NCBI): domain Eukaryota; kingdom Metazoa; phylum Chordata; class Mammalia; order Rodentia; family Cricetidae; genus Cricetulus; species Cricetulus griseus. Next base: position 156,886,661 of record NC_048596.1, read on the forward strand.
GGGGTACCTCACTCAGGATGATTTCTTTTAGTTCCATCCATTTGCCTGTGAATTTCAAGATTCCATTGTTTTTTTTTTTCTGCTGAGTAGTACTCCATTGTGTAAATATACAACATTTTCTCCATCCATTCTTCAGTTGATGGACATCAGGTTGCTTCCAGGTTCTGGCTATTACAAACAACACTGCTATGAACATAGTTGAACAGATGTCCTTGTTGTATGAATGTGCATCTTTTGGGTATATGCCTAAGACTGGAATTGCTGGATCTTGTGGTAGACTGATTCCCACTTTTCTGAGGAACCTCCATTCTGATTTCCAAAGTGACTGTATGAGTTGGCACTCCCACCAGCAGTGGAGGAGTGTTCCCCTTTCTCCACATCCTCTCCAGCATATACTGTCATTGGCTTTTTTTTATTTTAGCCATTCTGACAGGAGCAAGATGGTATCTCAGAGTTGTTTTGATTTGCATTTCCCTGATGGCTAAGGATGTTGAGTACCTTCTTAAGTGTCTTTCAGCCATTTTAGATTCCTCTATTGAGAATTGTCTATTTAGTTCTGTATCCCACTTTTGAATTGGATTGTTTGGTGTTTTGGAGACTACCTTCTGGAGTTCTTTGTATATTTTGGAAATCAGCCCTCTGTCGGGTGTGGGGTGAGTGAATATCTATTCTCATTCCATGGGCTGCTGTTTTGTCTTGTTGACTATGTCCTTTGCCTTACAGAAGCTTCTCAGTTTCAGAAGGTCCGATTTATTAATTGTTGATCTCAGTGTCTGTGCTACTGGTGTTATGTTCAGGAAGTTCTCCTGTACCAATTCGTTCGAGGGTACCTTCTCGAATCCCAGCACAATTCTTCACAGACCTTGAAAGAACAATACTCAATTTTATATGGAAAAATGAAAGACCCAGGATAGCCAAAACTACCCTGTACAATAAAGGAACTTCTGGAGGCATCACCATCCCTGACTTCAAGCTCTATTACAGAGCTATAGTCTTGAAAACAGTTTGGTACTGGAACAAAAATAGACAGGTAGACCAATGGAATCGAATTGAAAATCCTGATATGGATTCACACACCTACCACCACCTAATTTTTGACAAAGAAACTAAAATTATACAATGGAAAAAAGAAAGCAAATTCAACAAATAGTGTTGGCATAACTGGATGCTGGCATGTAGAAGTCTGCAGATAGATTCATATTCATATCAACGTAAGTCCAAATGGATCAAAGACCTCAACATAAATCCAGCCACACTGAACCTCTTAGAAGAGAAAGTAGAAGGTACCCTCCAACGAATTGGTACAGGAAGGAAATCTATGCTTTCTATTGAGGACTATCCTTAGGAATGCTGTGCTACCAGACATCATTTGGTTACAAATTTAAATTTCTTTCTTAGAGACAAGTCATTGTCTTAATTACAACCCAGTGTTTTTGTGCCAACTATTGTAAAGTAAATACAGAAAAGGAAAAATATCACTTTCCTTCTAAATTTCAATTCTTTCCTTATAATACTATGTATATAGCATTATCATAATTGACACATGTTAATTTGGTTTTGAATTTTCAGAAAAAACAGAGGAATTATTCTTATTTTGCTAATGAGGAAATTGAAGTTTTAATATTAAGTAAATTGTCCAAAATGAAGTGGTAGAGATTTTATATTTGTAACTAGAAAATAATGATGAAATTAATTCTCCTTAAAAAGTATTAATGCAGAAATGTGTTTAGTGACATGGAAAGTTTATGATATTGAAGTGACAAAAGGCAGCTGAAATTGTATGGTAAGATCATCAGGAACCTACTTCCTCAGTTACAGCTGGGAAATTTGACACCAGATATGTGACTGACCTTTCTTTTCCTAGGGTAAAAAATGGAGCCAATGAGATGATATTGGCCTTTCTAACCTTAGAACTGTAAACAGTTCAAGAGAACAAACGGTGTGGGAAAAAACCCACTTTTTGTTCTGGAGTTATGGCTTACAATTCTTTTAATGATTTTTATTTAAAACTTAAAATGAAAACAGTGCCCAGGAAATAAACAAAAAGCCCAAAACTGCTGCTTGGTGCTTCAGTAGAACACAGAAAAAAAAATCACAATTGATTATTGTTTTTTTTTGAAGCAGCTTCTAGGCTTTGTCTACAAAGACCAGCAACAAGAAAATCCATTTTTGTTCAGATATTATCCTGGAAAAGGTCCGGATAACTTGTAAGAAAGTCTTGCCAGGAAGCCCACGAGAAACTGTTTAGGTCCTATGGGAGCTATTTCTCCCATGGTTTTAGGTACAAGACAGACCAATAAATCTAACTGTGTGATTGGGCTCTCACAAAATCTCCACTGCTTTGGAAAGAATCTATTGGATAAGACACCTCTGATTTGGGAAAGGACAGGGTTACTGCTTTTCTTCTAATTCATGTTTGCATTTGGCTCTAACAAACACCTGTTACTTATGTAATAAGCAAGTGCTTTTAAAAATCGTGTAGTCTTAGATGTTACCTGGCCCAAACTTCTTCTCCCATCACAGGTACACACAGAAGTTTAATGAGGGCGAGTGCTATTCTTGTGTGTGGTGTTGTCCATACTGATCAACAGCATATTGTCAATGGTTGTTGTTGGCATACTTTCTAACAGGTTATTTATTTACTGGCTAACAATTCTTTTGTGTTCTGAATAAAAAAATTTTCAGTTTTCTTTTAAATGAAGGAGGGATATGAACCACTGTTTAGGCTTTATAAAATCACAAAGGGACGGGGGATGGAGAAAGGTGGGCAGGGGTAGAGTTAACCATAATGAAGGGTGTATGAGAAAGTTGTATGGAAACCTACAATCTTGCAATCCAAGTTAACAACATATATAATTAGAAGGGAGAGTAGAACATAGTTGACTTGAAAGAACAACAGTGGATACTGGTGGTTAAAGGTTTCGAGGGTGGGGCAGGGTAGGGGGATGGGTCAGAGAAGTGGGCAAGGGTGGTTAACACAATGAAGGAGGGTGGATGAAGAAGCTCAATGGAACCCTGCTAGTCTTAAATTAATTTAAAAAATAGTTTAAAAAAGGGGTATCCTTCATGAATGGACAATGCTGCTCCCAGAAGACATGGGTCACTAAATGAAAATCTCAGTGCTTGCCACAGATTTCCTCCCTACAAGCTAGTGGCCAGGGAAGCCTGAGGCCAGTGGTTCTCAACCTTCCTGATGCTGTGACCCTTTAATACAGTTCTTCATGTTGTGGTGACCCCTGACCATAACATTATTTTCATTGCTACTCTAACTTTGCTACTGTTATGAATAATAATGTAAGTATCTGATATGCAGGATATCTGATATCTGATCCCTGTGAAAGGGTCAATCAACCCTCTAAGGGGCTGTGACTCAGGTTGAAGACCACTGTCTTAGAGGCACTCAGAACAATGAAGGTTATTTGTAGGGGAAATGTTGGCCGTGCCCAATTGGAGGCTGGCACAGGTGATGCAGACCACACACACTTGGGCGTGGTCAGAGTGACATAGCAAGACTTTAAATATGAGGGATTCCACACATGCAGCTCTCTCTGTTCCCTGACCTGCTTGGCTGTACAAGAGTGATTCCATCGCATGAGTACTTGCTCTGACTCCTTAGCAATCCGCATTTATTGCTATTGGCAGTTGATGACTGTTGAGGGAAGGAGAATCACTAATAAGCTCAGTGCTGTCCATGCCTCAGTAGATACTCCTATACTCATGTGCATGGGTAACACCAAACAGCCTCAGTGGACAAAAAGAGGATGTTGTGAGAGATGTGAAGAGAGGTTCTGGGGGAAGCTGGGACCAGTGGGGGTGGATAGTTAAAATGATCACACACACACACACACACACACACACACACACACACACACACACAGGAAAAAAGTGTGACTATTTTGTAAACACTAAGATGATTCCATTGCAAGATACTGACCGTGAGGATTTCATATTATTTTGCTCTTTCGACTAAAGCCACCGATGCTTTGATCTTCAGTCACCCATGATACTTGTGGCTTTCTATTCACAGAGACAACAGTGAAGTATTCTTCATGGATGGGTTCTCCAATACAAGGACTCTTTCCCCTGAAAGGGAATTTATCTGAGTGTTTTCTAAACTCTGAACAACTTCACAGAGATTGGCTCACAGAGGGCAGTCAAGTACCTTAGTAAACTGCCTTTCACTGAATGATATCTTTGCTAGCTTTATTTAATAAATCCCCCTCTCTTCTGATTCCCCTCAGCATCTTGGTCATGATGAGCAGTCCACTTGTCTTTTTAGAGGGACCCCATTCACAGCATCCACATGCAGTTCTCCTTCCAAGGTTTTCTTACTATAAAATATCCTTGTTTCACTGTCTACTGCATTATGCTGGTTTCATTTGATGGCAAGAAACCCATCACTTGGGTAGTGATACTTAAAGGGTTTGTTGTTGCCATATAATTAGGAACCCAGAGGAGGTTGTTGGGATAGGTTCAGGAACACAGTGAACCATTAATCTCATGATTTTTCTTATGATTTTTACTTCACCGAATTTGGCTGATATATAATATATATATATATATATATATATATATATATATATATGTGTGTGTGTGTGTGTGTGTGTGTGTGTGTGTGTGTGTGTGTGTGTGTGTGTGTCTGTGTATGAGGATTGCTGAATGCATTTTTGTTTAAACTAAGTTTTTAGATTTTTGGATTCACTACTCCCTTAAAAAAATCAAATAGTAAAGTGTGTGAGAGATATTTCAGATGCTTTTAAAAGGTGTTGAGGGTATAGAGGTGACTGAGAACTTTTTCCACTTTTTCTGTCTTTTCATATTATTTTCCTTGCTGTTGTTTAAAACAAGTATGACCTCTAGAATCAATTTCTCTATTAAAACATAGTATGATAACTTCTGGAATATCAACATCTTCTTCAAAGTTAGGAACAGAATATTTGAGTCTGAATTAAGCTAATAAGTGGTGGCTCTTGGTTTGGTCTGAATTGCCACAAATAGCAAACATGTCTCACAGAATCATACATAAATGAATGCGTCAGGAGCCAATGGCATGGCCAGTGTTTCTTACATTTTCCTATTTAACAAACTCAGTAGCATTCAGCTGCCTGCTTATGCACACTGCACAGTGATCAATTGGAATTTTGTGATATAAATAAATAAGCACTGTTTGGACTAATTGCTTTGAAAGCAGAAGAAAGTGGGTGCCCCCAAATGTCTATTTTATTTCATAAACAAATTTACTAAACTGAGTAGAAGTTATTTTTATTTGGAGTTGCAAAAGCAGCCACGGCTTTAGGAGACTGTTTCCAAATCATTGTTTACCTACAAGGAAATAAGAGTCACAAAGAGCAGCAAAAAGAAGCGAAAAGTTATCAGGAGTGTATAGTGAGTCTGTGCTTTACTGTCTTCCTGTCTTTGCTTCAGTGTTAGTCTGCACCTGGAATCATTGATACTCAATTTCCTATAAATTTCACATATTTTCCACTATCTTAGGGGTTTCTATTGCTGAAATTAAACAGCATGACCAGAAACAACTTGGGGAACAGGGTCTAGCCGGGAAGTCAGGTCAGGAATTCCAGGCAGAGTCCTGGAGGCAGGAGCTGGTGCAGAGGCTCTGGGACACTGCTCACTGGCTTGCTTCACATGGCTTGCTCACTCTGCTTTTTCATAACACCCAGGGCCATCTGGCTGGGGCAGCACTGGCCACAGTAGATTGAACCTAACCATATCAACCATTAATCACGAAAGTATACCACAAGCTTGTCCCACTGGGCAATCTGGTGGGAACATTTTCTCAATTGAGGTTCCCTCTTCTAAAATGATTTTAATTATGTCAAGTTGACCTAAAATTACCCAAGGTATTCACTCACACACACACACACACACACACACACACACACACACACACAATGTTCTTTAGGGAAATTAATATAAAATTATAACACACCAGGGCGGCATTTAAAAAGCATATTTCAAGAAGTGGGAAGTGGACACTAGTGTTTTCATCACATGCTTAAAATATACTTTCAAAAGATCAAAACCAGCTTTTATTTTAATATTTTGTAGCTTTTTTCTTTTTGTTGAATTTGATAATTTTAAATTGAAACTATCAAGCACCTTTAAAGAATACAGTATCTTTCCTTTCAGTTTCCATTTGTGCACTAGGGATAAATACTGGATCCATTGTTAGAGGTCCTACAGACTGCCTAGGCCTCCTAACTGGCACCTACATTCAGAGGGCTTGGTTTGGTCCAGTGCTGGTTCCCCAGCTTTATGACTGGGTTCCCTGTGCTCTCACTAGGTTAGGGCAGCTGTTTCTGTGTGTTTCTCCATCACGGTCTTGACTCCTTTGCTCATCTCTCTTCCCTCTCTGGATTCCAGAAGTTCAGTTCAGTGTTTAGCTGTGGGTGCCTGCTTCTGCTTCTGGATCAGCTACTGGATGAAGGCTCTAGGATGGCATTTAAGGTAGTCATCAATCTCATTATAGGGGAAGGGCATTAAAGGTGGCCTCTCCACTACTGCCTAGGTTGGTAGCTGTGGTGATCTTTGTGGATCTCTGAACATTTCCCTAGTGCCAGATTTCTATTTAAACCTATACTGGCTCCATGTATCAAGATATCTCCTTTCTTGCCCTCCTTTATTCCTCCCCCATCTCAGTCTTCCTGATCCCTCTTGTTCTCTTCCCCTCCTCTTTTCCCCTTCTGTTTTTCCTACCCCCTGCCCCTCATGCTCCCAATTTGCTCAGGAGTTCTTGTCCTTTCCCCTTCTATGCATTGGTATTTTACCTGTATATATGTCTGTGTGAGGGTGTTGGATCCCCTGAAACTGGAGTTAGACAGTTGTGAGCTGCCATGTGGTGCTGGGTCCTCTGGAAGAGCAGCCAGTGCTCTTAACCACTGAACTATCTCCCCACCCTTCTTTGTTTTGCTTTTACAATAGTTTTACTATGAAATTTGCAGTCATTTGGAATAAGTATGAAAAGCATTTAGAAAACTTAAAATTTTTTCTAGCTTCTGGGAAATGCTAACATGTTTGAGGACAGTCATCAATCTCTTGACATCACAATTAGCTTTAACTATACTTGCATGCCTCAGGTTTTACCTTAGTGGGCATGTTGTTTTCACCACAAGATGGAGAAGCAAGTGCTTTTGTCTAATGAATTCTTATGATCAAGACAGATGCCTCACCATCAGTGGAATGAGTTTCTGATGGATTCATTTTTATTTAATAAATTACTAGTATCTGTGTTTTGAATTTGAAACATTTGATGACCTAGATTTGAGGCGAGTGTAATGAACTTGGTATGATGTTTCCTTCTGTTAATGGAGCCAACACACTCCAGTTATCACTTCACTTTTTATGCAGAAACAAGAAAATATGGAAGACCAATTGCATTAAAATAGAAGTGCTGCAATTTGGTTGAAAAACCAGACGACACTGTTTGGGTTAAACTGCAGCCAGGGCCTCTCTACTACCCCAGAAGCCCCCCTTGCCCTGTATCCCTCACCTCTATCCTCCAAGTTCTTGTCCTTATAGACTATTACTTTACATTTTCAACTCTTTGTAACTTATTTCTATGTTTTATTTATTTGTGCTAGCACACACAAGAGATTGACCTCAAGGTCAATAAATATGCTGGGCAAGTTCTGTATCACTGAACAGTATCCCCATCCCAGCTTTCTACTTTTAAATATTGAAAGCCTGTCGATTCTTAACTTTCAGACATTACCTGCTGAGGTCATTCCACAGTTGATGAAAATTTTCTCTCCGTCTCTTTCATTTTGTTCTGCTTGTTTGTTTGTTTTTCTGAGACAGGGTTTCTCTGTGTAGCCTTGGCTGTCCTGGAACTCACTCTGTAGACCAGGTTGGCTTCAAACTCACAGAGGTCCATCTGTCTCTGTCTCCCAAGTGCTGGGATTAGGGTGAAAGGTGTGTACCACCACTGCCAGGCATGAAGATTTTCTTTCTTAACCTCCAGCAGAGTCAAGTCCACAAATTTTGGTTAAATCCATTTTAGTATTTTTGTTATTTTGACTGTGTATTGAGTATATACATACATACATATGTTTGTATGGTGTGTGTGTGTGTGTGTGTGTGTGTGTGTGTGTGTGTGTACAGGTATGTGTGCACATATGTGTGCATGTGTACGTGTATATGTGTGCCTGTGTGTGTGTGTACATATAGTATAGGTCTGCCTGTGTGTATATGTGTATTGTGTGCATGTACATACGTATATGTGTGCCTGTTCATATGTATATTGCATGCCTGCCTGAGTGTATGTGCATATTGTGTATGTGTGCACAAGTGTGTGTGCATGTGTGCTTATGTATAGTGTATATCTACCTGTGTGTATTATATATTGTGTATGTGTGCACAAGTGTGTGTGCATGTGTGTATGTGTATATGTGTGTCTGTGTGTATATGTGTACTGTATATGTGTGCGCATGTATGTGTGTGTATGTGCATGTGTATAAGTGTGCCTGTGTGTATATGTGTATTGTGTATGTGTGCACATGTGTATGTGTGTATGTGCATTTTTCACTGCTGACTTCAAATACTGCAGCATGATTACAGGTTCTAGTAAGGCTTTTCCCTTTAGGGTTATTAACTGCCTTCCGGCTCCCCTACTATACTTACCAAGAGTCTTCTTTAAAGTCAGCATGCAAGATAATGAAGTTATATCTTCATGCACATGCACTTGCTGGGCTTTGCTCACACTCCAGCCCTCTTACTTAGCACTTGCCCTGCCATCTCCATTCTATCCTCATTTCCTGTCTCCTTCGTTTCTCAGATAGCCCCTCTTTTGCTTTTATGCCATATATTTGTGCAGGTGTATAGATAGAGACATGTCTGAGTTATATATAAGCCTACATTATACATGCAGAAGAAACATGATATTTGTTTTGATGAATCTAGATTTTTATTAGAATCATGAACTTCCTATAGTTCCATCATTTTTTCTTTTGCAAATGACACAATTTTATTTTCTTTATGGATGTCTTGGTTAGGTTTCCTATTGCTGACTTGAAACACTATGACCAAAAAGGAAGTTGGGAAGGAAATGGTTTATTAGGCTTACACTTCAGCATTGCTGTTCATCTCTTAAGGAAGTCGGGATAGGAACTCAAACAGAGCAAGATCCTGGAGGCAGGAGCTGATGCAGAGGCCATCGAGGGGTGCTGCTTCCTGGCTTGCTCTCATGGCTTGCTCGGCCTGCTTTCTTTTTTTTTCCTTCAGATTTTATTATTTAAATTAGAATCAAGCTTGTTTTACATGCCAATCCCAGTTCTCTCTCCCTCCCCTCCTTCTCTACCCCCCCAACACCCTATTCCATTCCCTCTCTGCTCCCCAGGGAGGGTGAGGCCTTTCATGGGGGATCTTCAAAGTCTGTCATATCATTTGGAGCAGGGTCTAGGCCCTCCCCATGTATCTAGGCTGACAGAGTATCCCTCTTTGTGGAATGGGCTCCAAAAGCCCATTCATACATTAGGGATAAATACTGATCGATTACCAGAGGCCCCATAGATTGCCCAGGCCTCCTCACTGACACCCATGTTCAGGGTGTCGGGATCAGTCCCATGCGGGTTTGATAGCTATCAGTCTGGGATATATGAGCTACCCCTTGTTCAGGTCAGCTGTTTCTCTGGGTTTCTCCAGCCTGGTCTTGACTCCTTTGCTTATCACTCCTCCTGCAACTGGATTTCAGTTTAGTTCAGTGATTAGCTGTGGGTGTCTGCTTCTGCTTCCATCAGCTACTGGATGAAGGCTCTAGGATGGCATATAAGGTAGATATCAGTCTCATTATCAGGGAAGGACATTTAAGGTAGCCTCTCCACTATTGCTTAGATTGTTAGTTGGTGTCATCCTTGTATCTCTGGACAGTTCCCTAATGCCAGATTTTTCTTTAAACCTAAAATGGTTCTCTCTATTATGGTATCTCTTTTCATACTTTGATGTCTCCTCAGGTCAGGAAGGAGTCTGCCCCTAAGGTGCAGAAAGAGGAGTCCCGGAGAACGCCCCTCTTCGGCTCGCTGGAAGAGATGGTGGCTCACCTGGTGACGTCCCTGCAGGCTGGAAACACCTGCTTTGTCCTTGTCTTCCTCTGCATATACCAAAGGTTTCTCACCACCCAGCAGGTGTTGGACATGCTGTTCAAGCGGTGAGTGTCCACCTCCAAGCTCATAGGCCTCACATGCTCTTGTTGGCGCTGGGAAGCGCTCTGCCTTTCTCTGAGCCTACTGATTTTCTAGGGTCTTGTCAGGACCCAACAGCATGAAGTCAGAAAATGCTTCCTCCAGGCTCTGCCCTAGGGACTGGCCTGTCCGGAGCTGAGAGCCTAATGAGTGTGGTGTCCTCTGAATATACAAGAAGCTCTCTATCCTTGGCCCAGGTTTACTGAGGCCTTGGTCAAAGCTCTTCTCCATTGTAAAGGAGATCCTAGAAGTTGTGTTGGAGTAGCGAAGAGAGCTGTGTCCAGCCCTGAGAGCTGTGGAGGGTAATGGGAGGGAGGGACCCTGTGTCCGCTGAGTGTCTGGTTAGAGGTGTTTGTGATCACCCACCCACTGCACAAACGTATTTGAAGCACCTACTTACTTGTATGCAGGGGAACGAGTGATTCTTAGAGCAGACAGAACTTCTAGGCTCTGGGCTTTGATTCCTCTCCAGGAATCAGCAGTGCCCCCAGGTGTGTGTACTTTAGGTGGGGGACCTGGGACTCTCCAGGTGACATCCTGCCTTGTCTCCTCTAGATACTCATCCTTCCGGACCGCCTGTGAAGAGGATGAACAAGTAAAGAAGTAAGTGGGCTTTGTAACGAGAGAAGTGTTTCCTGGGCTGTCCAGAGTGGGGTCATGTGGGTTCTAAGGGTAAGGGATGGCCTGCCGATGCTTGGGTCTCACCCTCCTGGTTTCTACCACCATCCTGGGGTCTAAGTGTTACCTGGAGGGTGAGAAGAACTGCCCGGGCAGGGTCCCAGCAAGGGAGGATATGGCGGAAGCCTGTGGCCTCTGGTACCCTTGGGAGACTCTACCCTCATCTCAGCCCATGGCATGCTCCATCAGAGCCCGAGGAAGGGGTGTGTGGAGCTCCCTGCTCACACAGACCTCACAAGGACTGGATCTCTTCCACTTTGCGGTCTCACATGCTCAGAGCCCTCTCAGGGTGGGGTGGCAAATAAAAGTCCAGACCACTGACTGGGCTGTCTGTCCCTTTCTGCCAGCACCCTGTGTACCCTCCTGGAATACTGGTTGGACAAGTTCCCTGAGGATTTTTGCAAGATCGAACACCTGCCCCTTCTGCAGCAGCTGAAGTGCTACTTGATTGTGAACCTGCCATAATCAGACCTTCTTATCCGCGTCCACAATGTCGAGATGCAGTTGCTGGCACAGATGGCCAGCAAGGAGGAGGCCGAGGAGGAGGAGGAGGAAGCCTCAGGGTAGGTGCTTGGCAGCCTGTGAGAGGGCTCAGGACCTGGAGTGCTCTGTGGATCCAGGAGAGGCTCCTCTTTGCAGGAGCTGTCGCTGGACCCTAACCCGGGCACGGGTCCTTTTGTAGGATAAGGGTCCGGAGTCCGGGCAGACATGGTCTCCTCTGTGTTTGGAAAGGCTGATTCCGGCCATGTTGTCTCTTCCTGTAGCTCCATGGCCACTTCCCCTACTCGAGACGCCTTCGCCAGCAGCACATCTGCCTCCATCCTCAGACCCGGAGAACCGCACCTCTGCAGATCCAGAGGTCCCAGTCTGGTAACCAGTAATGAGGTCGACTGCTCTCGCCCCCAAAGCCCCCGGGGCACTGGACGCAGAGAGGACAAAACCAACAGAAAGGTCTGTGAGGTGTGTGCACCTAGGGCCCGATGTGGCAGCTTCAGTAGGATCGTCACAAGAACCTTTTGAATCTTTCGAAGTTGCATGTCTGCGATGACAGACAAGGGGCCATTTCAACAATTGCTTGGCCATTATAGGACTGCAGACAGCACAGGTTCTCTTGTTCTCCCACACAAGGACCCCATGATTTCAACCCAGCAGCATCCCCAGCCCCACAGCCAGACCCACCCTCCATCCCCTGGACAGGAGCCTTTTTGCTATTTGGATTTATTTCAAGTTGTGTTATTTCAGTTTGAGTATTGGATTTTAATAAATTGTTCTTGTTTGTTTTTCATTGTCTAACTCGTGGTTATGCCATCCACTCAGCATGCGTGTAGTGGGCTTAGGGGAAAGGCTCCCAGGGCGAGGCTACATGGAGAGACACCATTCTGGAGAAAGGGAGACAAAAGCCCCAGCCTTGACAGAGACCAGCTGAATTCCGAGAGTGGGACTACAAGTACACAGAGTTGTGGCTGGCTGCCATTGGCCGGGGTCCTGAGGGCCAGGGTCATGTGTTTAGAGGTCAGGCCGACCAGGTGACCTTCAAAGGGGTTTCTGCTTGAGGTGCAGGCTCCTGTATCTGGATAGCAGTACCATGTCAGGGGCCAATGAGGACAAACTCTAATGTTATGCATGAGTTCCCTGTCTGCTATGAGCACAGGGCCAGGTACACTTACCCTTTCTGAGGAGAGGATGTGGGGGGTGGTGTTAGAAATGAGGTTAGGGTGATGGGGAGCGGGACGGAAGGGAGAGGAGAAACTGTAATTGATGTGCAAAATAAATGAAACAAAAAGATGAATTAAAAAAATGAAAACCAAAAATAAAATAAAATAAAATAAATCCCAAAACCCATTAATCGCAGTACCCTGGATCTGACTCTTCTACTGGTATTCTCACCCGCTGTGTCCTTGTCCTCCAAATGGGGGCAGTGGTGAGAGTCAGCAGCCTTTGGGAAAGTTGGGAAGTAGGGAGGAGCTGCTGAAGGCTCCAGGCCTTTGGAAGTGATCTCTCTCTCTCTCTCTCTCTCTCTCTCTCTCTCTCTCTCTCTCTCTCTCGGGTCTTTCCCTGCACTGTTTTGCTTGCTGAAAAAATATCCAGCATGGAGGAGGTGACCTTAGTGGTGCCTAGGTACATAGAGCTGCAGGAGCCTGTACCAGAAACCATCAAACCATAGCCAAATGGAGGACAGGGAGAAGAAACACTATGGCACTCCATGTCAACAGAGCACAGGATTTTAATTAACTCTACAAATGTCCCACCCCGGGTTGAGGTGGGGGAGTACACCTGTAATCCCAGTACACAGGTGGTTCTGTGTGAGTTCAAGACCAGCTGAATCCACAGAGTGAGTTCCAGCTCAGCCAGAACTATACAAAGAAACCCCGTCTTAAAACAGAAAAATACAAAATACAAATTTGAAAACTTGAAGAAAAATCTCCACCGTGTCTTGGTGCTCATATTTCACTCGGAACACACACCAAGTAGCGTGGAGACAAGGCAATATGGTTAGGGTTTATGGTGTACTAGTCCAATTAGGGTCGAGTTGAGGATGAGGGTAAGAGATGCAGGTGAACCATAGGGACTCAGAGTGTAAAGCTGAGGGGCTGCCTGTTCCCAGACAACCCTGGGAGCAGTGGAATGGGAAGAACCCCAGTGAGGGTGTAGACTAGTGCAGCTGCGAGGCAGGAGGGGACCTGGGTACTCTTGGGAAAGCATCTAGTGAGCAGGAGACTCAGGTAGGGGACCCCAGGAGTGACCTCACTTCATTAGCGATGACCCAACAATGCGGGACCTAGCAACCAGCTAGCCAACTGCTTACAGACAGACCAGCAGGCTCACTTGTCTTGAGACACTAGAGAAAGAAGGATGTTTCCTTGTTGTCTTAGGATTACTCGAGAAGGAGGCTCAGACCTCAATGAAGATGAAAGCAGAGGCCGTGGTGGAGGCCGTGGTGGAGGCCATGGTGGTGGCTGGGGATTCCGGGCACACTCCTGGCTCCAAGGCCTCTGGCCATTTGGCCGGAGAGATACAAATTTGAGCCAGGGCAGTCAGGGCAGCCCGGGGAGCCAGGTTAGCAAGGTTAGCCAGGTTAGCCAGGTTAGCCAGGGCAGCCGTGGTAGCCTGGACAGCCAGGGCCGCCTGCTCAGCCAGGGCAGCCAGTGCAGCCAGCGCAGCCAGTGCCGCCAAGACCAGGACCACACAGACCAGGTGAGCACTCTGAAATCTCAAGAGTTTTCCCCCAGTTTCACTCTGGGTGTTTGGCAGTCTAGAGCATCAGGAACGATGGACAATGGAACGATGACAGCCAGTCAGAAGGTCTCAGTTCTGTCTGAACCATCCACCTTGATCTCTCCTCAGGTCGGGAAGGAGTCTGCCCCTAAGGTCCGGAAGGAGGAGTCCCGTAGAACGCCCCTCTTCGGCTCGCTGGAAGAGATGGTGGCTCACCTGGTGACGTCCCTGCAGGCTGGAAACACATGCTTTGTCCTTGTCTTCCTCTGCATATACCACAGGTTTCTCACCACCCAGCAGGTGTTGGACATGCTGTTCGAGCGGTGAGTGTCCACCTCCAAGCTCATAGGCCTCACATGATCTTGTTGGCGCTGGGAAGCGCCTTGCCTTTCTCTGAGCCTACTGATTTTCTAGGGTCTTGTCAGGACCCTACAGCATGAAGTCAGAAAATGCTTCCTCCAGGCTCTGCCCTAGGGACCTGCCTGTCCGGAGCTGAGAGCCTAATGAGTGTGGGTGTCCTCTGAATATACAAGAAGCTCTCTATCCTTGGCCCAGGTTTACTGAGGCCTTGGTCAAAGCTCTTCTCCATTGTAAAGGAGATCCTAGAAGTTGTGTTGGAGTAGCGAAGAGAGCTGTGTCCAGCCCTGAGAGCTGTGGAGGGTAATGGGAGGGAGGGACCCTGTGTCCGCTGAGTGTCTGGCTAGAGGTGTTTGTGATCACCCACCCACTGCACAAACGTATTTGAAGCACCTACTTACTTGTATGCAGGGGAACGAGTGATTCTTAGAGCAGACAGAACTTCTAGGCTCTGGGCTTTGATTCCTCTCCAGGAATCAGCAGTGCCCCCAGGTGTGTGTACTTTAGGTGGGGGACCTGGGACTCTCCAGGTGACATCCTGCCTTGTCTCCTCTAGATACTCATCCTTTCGGCCCGCCTGTGAAAAGGATGAACAAGTGAAGAAGTAAGTGGGCTTTGTAACGAGAGAAGTGTTTCCTGGGCTGTCCAGAGTGGGGTCATGTGGGTTCTAAGGGTAAGGGATGGCCTGCCGATGCTTGGGTCTCACCCTCCTGGTCTCTACTACCATCCTTGGGTCTAAGCATTGCCTGGAGGGTGAGAAGAACTGCCCGGGCAGGGTCCCTGCAAGGGGGGATATGGGGGAAGCCTGTGGCCTCTGGTACCCCTGGGAGACTCTACCCTCATCTCAGCCCATGGCATGCTCCATCAGAGCCCGAGGAAGGGGTGTGTGGAGCTCCCTGCTCACACAGACCTCACAAGGACTGGATCTCTTCCACTTTGCGGTCTCACATGCTCAGAGCCCTCTCAGGGAGGGGTGGCAAATAAAAGTCCAGACCACTGACTGGGCTGTCTGTCCCTTTCTGCCAGCACCCTGTGTACCCTCCTGGAACTCTGGTTGGACAAGTTCCCTGAGGATTTTTGCAAGATCGAACACCTGCCCCTTCTGCAGAGGCTGAAGTCCTACTTGATTGTGAATCTGCCGTACTCAGACCTTCTGGTCCGCGTCCACAATGTCGAGATGCAGTTGCTGGCACAGATGGCCAGCAAGGAGGAGGCCAAGGAGGAGGAGGAGGAGGAGGAGGAAGCCTCAGGGTAGGTGCTTGGCAGCCTGTGAGAGGGCTCAGGACCTGGAGTGCTCTGTGGATCCAGGAGAGGCTCCTCTTTGCAGGAGCTGTCGCTGGACCCTAACCCGGGCACGGGTCCTTTTGTAGGATAAGGGTCCGGAGTCCGGGCAGACATGGTCTCCTCTGTGTTTGGAAAGGCTGATTCCGGCCATGTTGTCTCTTCCTGTAGCTCCATGGCCACTGCCCCTACTAGAGACGCCTGCGCCAGCAGCACATCTGCCTCCATCCTCAGACGGGGAGAACGGCACCTCTGCAGATCCAGATCTCCCAGACTGGTAACCAGCAACGAGGACGGGGGCGAGAGCCGCCTGGGCACTGGACACAGAGAGGACACAACCAACAGAAAGGTCTGTGAGGTGTGTGCACCTAGAGCCCGATGTGGCAGCTTCAGTAGGATCGTCACAAGAACCCTTTGAATCTTTCGATGTTGCATCTCTGCTCGCGATGACAGACAAGGGGTCACTTTTAACAATTGCTTGGACATGTATAGGACTGCAGACAGCACAGGTTCTCTTGTTCTCCCACACAAGGACTCCATGATTTCAACCCAGCAGCATCCCCAGCTCCAAAGCCAGACCCACCCTCCCTCCCCTGGACAGGAGCCTTTTTGCTATTCGGGTTTATTTCAAGTTGTGTTACGTTAGTTTGAGTATTGGATTTTATTCTAGTTTGTTTTCCATTGTCTAAGTCGTGGTTATGACATCCACTCAGCATGCTTGTAGTGGGCTTAGAGGAAAGGCTCCCAGGGCGAGGCTACATGGAGAGACACCATTCTGGAGAAAGGGAGACAAAAGCCCCAGCCTTGACAGAGACCAGCTGAATTCCGAGAGTGGGACTACAAGTACACAGAGTTGTGGCTGGCTGCCATTGGCCGGGGTCCTGACGGCCAAGGTCATGTGTTTAGAGGTCAGGCCGACCAGGTGACCTTCAAAGGGGTTTCTGCTTGAGGGGCAGGCTCCTGTAGCTGGATAGCAGTACTGTTTCAGGGGCCGATGAGGACAAACTCTAATGTCGTGCATGAGATCCCTGTCTGCTATGAGCACAGGGCCAGGTACACTTACCCTTTCTGAGGAGAGGATGTGGGGGGTGGTGTTAGAAATGAGGTTAGGGTGATGGGGAGCGGGACGGAAGGGAGAGGAGAAACTGTAATTGATGTGCAAAATAAATGAAACAAAAAGATGAATTAAAAAAATGAAAACAAAACAAAAAAAAAAAACCAAAAACCATTAATTGCAGTGCCCTGAAGTTGACTCTTCTACTGGTATTCTCACCCGCTGTGTCCTTGTCCTCCAAATGGGGGCAGTGGTGAGAGTCAGCAGCCTTTGGGAAAGTTGGGAAGTAGGGAGGAGCTGCTGAAGGCTCCAGGCCTTTGGAAGTGATCTCTCACTCTCAGGTCTTTCCCTGCACTGTTTTGCTTGCTGAAAAAATATCCAGCATGGAGGAGGTGACCTTAGTGGTGCCTAGGTACATAGAGCTGCAGGAGCCTGTACCAGAAACCATCAAACCATAGCCAAAGGGAGGATAGGGAGAAGAAACACTATGGCACTCCATGTCAACAGAGCACAGGATTTTAATTAACTCTACAAATGTCCCACCCCGGGTTGAGGTGGGGGAGTACACCTGTAATCCCAGTACACAGGTGGTTCTGTGTGAGTTCAAGACCAGCTGAATCCACAGAGTGAGTTCCAGCTCAGCCAGGACTATACAAAGAAACCCTGTCTTAAAACAGAAAAATACAAACTACAAATTTGAAAACTTGAAGAAAAATCTCCACCGTGTCTTGGTGCTCATATTTCACTCGGAACACACACCAAGTAGCATGGAGACAAGGCAACATGGTTAGGGTTTATGGTGTGTTAGTCCAATTAGGGTCGAGTTGAGGATGAGGGTAAGAGATGCAGGTGAACCATAGGGACTCAGAGTGCAAAGCTGAGGGGCTGCCTGTTCCCAGACAACCCTGGGAGCAGTGGAATGGGAAGCTCCCAAGTGAGGGTGTAGACTAGTGCAGCTGCGAGGCGGGAGGGGACCTGGGTACTCTTGGGAAAGCATCTAGTGAGCAGAAGACTCGGGTAGGGGACCCCAGGAATGACCTCACTTCATTAGCGATGACCCAACAATGCGGGACCCAGCAACCAGCTAGCCAACTGCTTACAGACAGACCAGCAGGCTCACTTGTCTTGAGACACTAGAGAAAGAAGGATGTTTCCTTGCTGTCTGGGATTACTCGAGAAGGAGGCTCAGACCTCAATGAAGATGAAAGCAGAGGCCATGGTGGAGGCCGTGGTGGAGGCCATGGTGGTGGCTGGAGATTGCGGGCACACTCCTGGCTCCAAGGCATCTGGCCATTGGCCGGAGAGATACAAATTGGAGCCAGGGCAGCCAGTGCAGCCAGCGCAGCCAGTGCCGCCAGGACCAGGACCACACAGACCAGGTGAGCACTCTGAAATCTCAAGAGTTTTCCCCCAGTTTCACTCTGGGTGTTTGGCAGTCTAGAGCATCAGGAACGATGGACAATGGAACGATGACAGCCAGTCAGAAGGTCGCAGTCCTGTCTGAACCATCCACCTGGATCTCTCCTCAGGTCGGGAAGGAGTCTGCCCCTAAGGTCCGGAAGGAGGAGTCCCGTAGAACGCCCCTCTTCGGCTCGCTGGAAGAGATGGTGGCTCACCTGGTGACGTCCCTGCAGGCTGGAAACACATGCTTTGTCCTTGTCTTCCTCTGCATATACCAAAGGTTTCTCACCACCCAGCAGGTGCTGGACATGCTGTTCAAGCGGTGAGTGTCCACCTCCAAGCTCATAGGCCTCACATGCTCTTGTTGGCGCTGGGAAGCGCTCTGCCTTTCTCTGAGCCTACTGATTTTCTAGGGTCTTGTCAGGACCCTACAGCATGAAGTCAGAAAATGCTTCCTCCAGGCTCTGCCCTAGGGACTAGCCTGTCCGGAGCTGAGAGCCTAATGAGTGTGGGTGTCCTCTGAACATACAAGAAGCTCTCTATCCTTGGCCCAGGTTTACTGAGGCCTTGGTCAAAGCCCTTCTCCATTGAAAAGGAGGTCCTAGAAGTTGTGTTGGAGTAGTGAAGAGAGCTGTGTCCAGACTGGAGAGCCGTGGAGGGTAATGGGAGGGAGGGACCCTGTGTCCGCTGAGTGTCTGGTTAGAGGTGTTTGTGATCACCCACCCACTGCACAAACGTATTTGAAGCACCTACTTACTTGTATGCAGGGGAACGAGTGATTCTTAGAGCAGACAGAACTTCTAGGCTCTGGGCTTTGATTCCTCTCCAGGAATCAGCAGTGCCCCCAGGTGTGTGTCCTTTAGGTGGGGGACCTGGGACTCTCCAGGTGACATCCTGCCTTGTCTCCTCTAGATACTCATCCTTTCGGCCCGCCTGTGAAAAGGATGAACAAGTGAAGAAGTAAGTGGGCTTTGTAACGAGAGAAGTGTTTCCTGGGCTGTCCAGAGCGGGGTCATGTGGGTTCTAAGGGTAAGGGATGGCCTGCCGATGCTTGGGTCTCACCCTCCTGGTCTCTACTACCATCCTTGGGTCTAAGCATTGCCTGGAGGGTGAGAAGAACTGCCCGGGCAGGGTCCCTGCAAGGGGGGATATGGGGGAAGCCTGTGGCCTCTGGTACCCCTGGGAGACTCTACCCTCATCTCAGCCCATGGCATGCTCCATCAGAGCCCGAGGAAGGGGTGTGTGAAGCTCCCTGCTCACACAGACCTCACAAGGACTGGATCTCTTCCACTTTGCGGTCTCACATGCTCAGAGCCCTCTCAGGGAGGGGTGGCAAATAAAAGTCCAGACCACTGACTGGGCTGTCTGTCCCTTTCTGCCAGCACCCTGTGTACCCTCCTGGAACTCTGGTTGGACAAGTTCCCTGAGGATTTTTGCAAGATCGAACACCTGCCCCTTCTGCAGAGGCTGAAGTCCTACTTGATTGTGAATCTGCCGTACTCAGACCTTCTGGTCCGCGTCCACAATGTCGAGATGCAGTTGCTGGCACAGATGGCCAGCAAGGAGGAGGCCAAGGAGGAGGAGGAGGAGGAAGCCTCAGGGTAGGTGCTTGGCAGCCTGTGAGGAGGGCTCAGGACCTGGAGTGCTCTGTGGATCCAGGAGAGGCTCCTCTTTGCAGGAGCTGTCGCTGGACCCTAAACCAGGCACGGGTCCTTTTGTAGGATAAGGGTCCGGAGTCCTGGCAGACATGGTCTCCTCTGTGTTTGGATAGGCTGATTCCGGCCATGTTGTCTCTTCCTGTAGCTCCATGGCCACTGCCCCTACTAGAGACGCCTTCGCCAGCAGCACATCTGCCTCCATCCTCAGACCCGGAGAACCGCACCTCTGCAGATCCAGAGGTCCCAGTCTGGTACCCAGTAATGAGGTCGACTGCTCTCGCCCCCAAAGCCGCCGGGGCACTGGACGCAGACAGGACACAACCAACAGAAGGTCGTGTGAGGCGTGTGCAACTAGAGCCCGCTGTGGCAGCTTCAGTAGGATCATCACAACAACCTTTTAAATCTTTCGATGTTGCATGTCTGTCATTATAGGACTGCAGACATCACAGGTTCTCTTGTTCTCCCATACAAGGACTCCCAGCAGCATCCCCAGCCCCACAGCCAGACCCACCCTCCCTCCCCTGGCCAGTAGCCTTTTTGCTATTTGGATTTATTTCAAGTTGTGTTATTTTAGTTTGAGTATTGGATTTTAATAAATTGTTCTTGTTTGTTTTTCATTGTCTAACTCGTGGTTATGCCATCCACTCAGCATGCGTGTAGTGGGCTTAGGGGAAAGGCTCCCAGGGCGAGGCTACATGGAGAGACACCATTCTGGAGAAAGGGAGACAAAAGCCCCAGCCTTGACAGAGACCAGCTGAATTCCGAGAGTGGGACTACAAGTACACAGAGTTGTGGCTGGCTGCCATTGGCAGGGTCCTGACAGCCAGGGTCATGTGTTTAGAGGTCAGGCCGACCAGGTGACCTTCAAAGGGGTTTCTGCTTGAGGTGTAGGCTCCTGTAGCTGGATAGCAGTACCGTGTCAGGGGCCGATGAGGACAAACTCTAATGTCGTGCATGAGATCCCTGTCTGCTATGAGCACAGGGCCAGGTACACTTACCCTTTCTGAGGAGAGGATGTGGGGGGTGGTGTTAGAAATGAGGTTAGGGTGATGGGGAGCGGGACGGAAGGGAGAGGAGAAACTGTAATTGATGTGCAAAATAAATGAAACAAAAAGATGAATTAAAAAAATGAAAACCAAAAATAAAATAAAATAAAATAAATCCCAAAACCCATTAATCGCAGTACCCTGGATCTGACTCTTCTACTGGTATTCTCACCCGCTGTGTCCTTGTCCTCCAAATGGGGGCAGTGGTGAGAGTCAGCAGCCTTTGGGAAAGTTGGGAAGTAGGGAGGAGCTGCTGAAGGCTCCAGGCCTTTGGAAGTGATCTCTCTCTCTCTCTCTCTCTCTCTCTCTCTCTCTCTCTCTCTCGGGTCTTTCCCTGCACTGTTTTGCTTGCTGAAAAAATATCCAGCATGGAGGAGGTGACCTTAGTGGTGCCTAGGTACATAGAGCTGCAGGAGCCTGTACCAGAAACCATCAAACCATAGCCAAATGGAGGACAGGGAGAAGAAACACTATGGCACTCCATGTCAACAGAGCACAGGATTTTAATTAACTCTACAAATGTCCCACCTCGGGTTGAGGTGGGGGAGTACACCTGTAATCCCAGTACACAGGTGGTTCTGTGTGAGTTCAAGACCAGCTGAATCCACAGAGTGAGTTCCAGCTCAGCCAGGACTGTACAAAGAAACCCTGTCTTAAAACAGAAAAATACAAAATACAAATTTGAAAACTTGAAGAAAAATCTCCACCGTGTCTTGGTGCTCATATTTCACTCGGAACACACACCAAGTAGCGTGGAGACAAGGCAATATGGTTAGGGTTTATGGTGTACTAGTCCAATTAGGGTCGAGTTGAGGATGAGGGTAAGAGATGCAGGTGAACCATAGGGACTCAGAGTGCAAAGCTGAGGGGCTGCCTGTTCCCAGACAACCCTGGGAGCAGTGGAATGGGAAGAACCCCAGTGAGGGTGTAGACTAGTGCAGCTGCGAGGCAGGAGGGGACCTGGGTACTCTTGGGAAAGCATCTAGTGAGCAGGAGACTCAGGTAGGGGACCCCAGGAGTGACCTCACTTCATTAGCGATGACCCAACAATGCAGGACCTAGCAACCAGCTAGCCAACTGCTTACAGACAGACCAGCAGGCTCACTTGTCTTGAGACACTAGAGAAAGAAGGATGTTTCCTTGTTGTCTTAGGATTACTCGAGAAGGAGGCTCAGACCTCAATGAAGATGAAAGCAGAGGCCGTGGTGGAGGCCGTGGTGGAGGCCATGGTGGTGGCTGGGGATTCCGGGCACACTCCTGGCTCCAAGGCCTCTGGCCATTTGGCCGGAGAGATACAAATTTGAGCCAGGGCAGTCAGGGCAGCCCGGGGAGCCAGGTTAGCAAGGTTAGCCAGGTTAGCCAGGTTAGCCAGGGCAGCCGTGGTAGCCTGGACAGCCAGGGCCGCCTGCTCAGCCAGGGCAGCCAGTGCAGCCAGCGCAGCCAGTGCCGCCAGGACCAGGACCACACAGACCAGGTGAGCACTCTGAAATCTCAAGAGTTTTCCCCCAGTTTCACTCTGGGTGTTTGGCAGTCTAGAGCATCAGGAACGATGGACAATGGAACGATGACAGCCAGTCAGAAGGTCGCAGTCCTGTCTGAACCATCCACCTGGATCTCTCCTCAGGTCGGGAAGGAGTCTGCCCCTAAGGTCCGGAAGGAGGAGTCCCGTAGAACGCCCCTCTTCGGCTCGCTGGAAGAGATGGTGGCTCACCTGGTGACGTCCCTGCAGGCTGGAAACACATGCTTTGTCCTTGTCTTCCTCTGCATATACCACAGGTTTCTCACCACCCAGCAGGTGTTGGACATGCTGTTCAAGCGGTGAGTGTCCACCTCCAAGCTCATAGGCCTCACATGATCTTGTTGGCTGTGGGAAGCGCTCTGCCTTTCTCTGAGCCTACTGATTTTCTAGGGTCTTGTCAGGACCCTACAGCATGAAGTCAGAAAATGCTTCCTCCAGGCTCTGCCCTAGGGACCTGCCTGTCCGGAGCTGAGAGCCTAATGAGTGTGGGTGTCCTCTGAATATACAAGAAGCTCTCTATCCTTGGCCCAGGTTTACTGAGGCCTTGGTCAAAGCTCTTCTCCATTGTAAAGGAGATCCTAGAAGTTGTGTTGGAGTAGCGAAGAGAGCTGTGTCCAGCCCTGAGAGCCGTGGAGGGTAATGGGAGGGAGGGACCCTGTGTCCGCTGAGTGTCTGGTTAGAGGTGTTTGTGATCACCCACCCACTGCACAAAAGTATTTGAAGCACCTACTTACTTGTATGCAGGGGAACGAGTGATTCTTAGAGCAGACAGAACTTCTAGGCTCTGGGCTTTGATTCCTCTCCAGGAATCAGCAGTGCCCCCAGGTGTGTGTACTTTAGGTGGGGGACCTGGGACTCTCCAGGTGACATCCTGCCTTGTCTCCTCTAGATACTCATCCTTTCGGCCCGCCTGTGAAAAGGATGAACAAGTGAAGAAGTAAGTGGGCTTTGTAACGAGAGAAGTGTTTCCTGGGCTCTCCAGAGTGGGGTCATGTGGGTTCTAAGGGTAAGGGATGGCCTGCCGATGCTTGGGTCTCACCCTCCTGGTCTCTACTACCATCCTTGGGTCTAAGCATTGCCTGGAGGGTGAGAAGAACTGCCCGGGCAGGGTCCCTGCAAGGGGGGATATGGGGGAAGCCTGTGGCCTCTGGTACCCCTGGGAGACTCTACCCTCATCTCAGCCCATGGCATGCTCCATCAGAGCCCGAGGAAGGGGTGTGTGGAGCTCCCTGCTCACACAGACCTCACAAGGACTGGATCTCTTCCACTTTGCGGTCTCACATGCTCAGAGCCCTCTCAGGGAGGGGTGGCAAATAAAAGTCCAGACCACTGACTGGGCTGTCTGTCCCTTTCTGCCAGCACCCTGTGTACCCTCCTGGAACTCTGGTTGGACAAGTTCCCTGAGGATTTTTGCAAGATCGAACACCTGCCCCTTCTGCAGAGGCTGAAGTCCTACTTGATTGTGAATCTGCCGTACTCAGACCTTCTGGTCCGCGTCCACAATGTCGAGATGCAGTTGCTGGCACAGATGGCCAGCAAGGAGGAGGCCAAGGAGGAGGAGGAGGAGGAGGAGGAAGCCTCAGGGTAGGTGCTTGGCAGCCTGTGAGAGGGCTCAGGACCTGGAGTGCTCTGTGGATCCAGGAGAGGCTCCTCTTTGCAGGAGCTGTCGCTGGACCCTAACCCGGGCACGGGTCCTTTTGTAGGATAAGGGTCCGGAGTCCGGGCAGACATGGTCTCCTCTGTGTTTGGAAAGGCTGATTCCGGCCATGTTGTCTCTTCCTGTAGCTCCATGGCCACTGCCCCTACTAGAGACGCCTGCGCCAGCAGCACATCTGCCTCCATCCTCAGACGGGGAGAACGGCACCTCTGCAGATCCAGATCTCCCAGACTGGTAACCAGCAACGAGGACGGGGGCGAGAGCCGCCTGGGCACTGGACACAGAGAGGACACAACCAACAGAAAGGTCTGTGAGGTGTGTGCACCTAGAGCCCGATGTGGCAGCTTCAGTAGGATCGTCACAAGAACCCTTTGAATCTTTCGATGTTGCATCTCTGCTCGCGATGACAGACAAGGGGTCACTTTTAACAATTGCTTGGACATGTATAGGACTGCAGACAGCACAGGTTCTCTTGTTCTCCCACACAAGGACTCCATGATTTCAACCCAGCAGCATCCCCAGCTCCAAAGCCAGACCCACCCTCCCTCCCCTGGACAGGAGCCTTTTTGCTATTCGGGTTTATTTCAAGTTGTGTTACGTTAGTTTGAGTATTGGATTTTATTCTAGTTTGTTTTCCATTGTCTAAGTCGTGGTTATGACATCCACTCAGCATGCTTGTAGTGGGCTTAGAGGAAAGGCTCCCAGGGCGAGGCTACATGGAGAGACACCATTCTGGAGAAAGGGAGACAAAAGCCCCAGCCTTGACAGAGACCAGCTGAATTCCGAGAGTGGGACTACAAGTACACAGAGTTGTGGCTGGCTGCCATTGGCCGGGGTCCTGACGGCCAAGGTCATGTGTTTAGAGGTCAGGCCGACCAGGTGACCTTCAAAGGGGTTTCTGCTTGAGGGGCAGGCTCCTGTAGCTGGATAGCAGTACTGTTTCAGGGGCCGATGAGGACAAACTCTAATGTCGTGCATGAGATCCCTGTCTGCTATGAGCACAGGGCCAGGTACACTTACCCTTTCTGAGGAGAGGATGTGGGGGGTGGTGTTAGAAATGAGGTTAGGGTGATGGGGAGCGGGACGGAAGGGAGAGGAGAAACTGTAATTGATGTGCAAAATAAATGAAACAAAAAGATGAATTAAAAAAATGAAAACCAAAAAAAAAAAAAAAAAACCAAAAACCATTAATTGCAGTGCCCTGAAGTTGACTCTTCTACTGGTATTCTCACCCGCTGTGTCCTTGTCCTCCAAATGGGGGCAGTGGTGAGAGTCAGCAGCCTTTGGGAAAGTTGGGAAGTAGGGAGGAGCTGCTGAAGGCTCCAGGCCTTTGGAAGTGATCTCTCACTCTCAGGTCTTTCCCTGCACTGTTTTGCTTGCTGAAAAAATATCCAGCATGGAGGAGGTGACCTTAGTGGTGCCTAGGTACATAGAGCTGCAGGAGCCTGTACCAGAAACCATCAAACCATAGCCAAAGGGAGGATAGGGAGAAGAAACACTATGGCACTCCATGTCAACAGAGCACAGGATTTTAATTAACTCTACAAATGTCCCACCTCGGGTTGAGGTGGGGGAGTACACCTGTAATCCCAGTACACAGGTGGTTCTGTGTGAGTTCAAGACCAGCTGAATCCACAGAGTGAGTTCCAGCTCAGCCAGGACTATACAAAGAAACCCTGTCTTAAAACAGAAAAATACAAACTACAAATTTGAAAACTTGAAGAAAAATCTCCACCGTGTCTTGGTGCTCATATTTCACTCGGAACACACACCAAGTAGCATGGAGACAAGGCAACATGGTTAGGGTTTATGGTGTGTTAGTCCAATTAGGGTCGAGTTGAGGATGAGGGTAAGAGATGCAGGTGAACCATAGGGACTCAGAGTGCAAAGCTGAGGGGCTGCCTGTTCCCAGACAACCCTGGGAGCAGTGGAATGGGAAGCTCCCAAGTGAGGGTGTAGACTAGTGCAGCTGCGAGGCGGGAGGGGACCTGGGTACTCTTGGGAAAGCATCTAGTGAGCAGGAGACTCAGGTAGGGGACCCCAGGAATGACCTCACTTCATTAGCGATGACCCAACAATGCGGGACCCAGCAACCAGCTAGCCAACTGCTTACAGACAGACCAGCAGGCTCACTTGTCTTGAGACACTAGAGAAAGAAGGATGTTTCCTTGCTGTCTGGGATTACTCGAGAAGGAGGCTCAGACCTCAATGAAGATGAAAGCAGAGGCCATGGTGGAGGCCGTGGTGGAGGCCATGGTGGTGGCTGGAGATTGCGGGCACACTCCTGGCTCCAAGGCATCTGGCCATTGGCCGGAGAGATACAAATTGGAGCCAGGGCAGCCAGTGCAGCCAGCGCAGCCAGTGCCGCCAGGACCAGGACCACACAGACCAGGTGAGCACTCTGAAATCTCAAGAGTTTTCCCCCAGTTTCACTCTGGGTGTTTGGCAGTCTAGAGCATCAGGAACGATGGACAATGGAACGATGACAGCCAGTCAGAAGGTCGCAGTCCTGTCTGAACCATCCACCTGGATCTCTCCTCAGGTCGGGAAGGAGTCTGCCCCTAAGGTCCGGAAGGAGGAGTCCCGTAGAACGCCCCTCTTCGGCTCGCTGGAAGAGATGGTGGCTCACCTGGTGACGTCCCTGCAGGCTGGAAACACATGCTTTGTCCTTGTCTTCCTCTGCATATACCAAAGGTTTCTCACCACCCAGCAGGTGCTGGACATGCTGTTCAAGCGGTGAGTGTCCACCTCCAAGCTCATAGGCCTCACATGCTCTTGTTGGCGCTGGGAAGCGCTCTGCCTTTCTCTGAGCCTACTGATTTTCTAGGGTCTTGTCAGGACCCTACAGCATGAAGTCAGAAAATGCTTCCTCCAGGCTCTGCCCTAGGGACTAGCCTGTCCGGAGCTGAGAGCCTAATGAGTGTGGGTGTCCTCTGAACATACAAGAAGCTCTCTATCCTTGGCCCAGGTTTACTGAGGCCTTGGTCAAAGCCCTTCTCCATTGAAAAGGAGGTCCTAGAAGTTGTGTTGGAGTAGTGAAGAGAGCTGTGTCCAGACTGGAGAGCCGTGGAGGGTAATGGGAGGGAGGGACCCTGTGTCCGCTGAGTGTCTGGTTAGAGGTGTTTGTGATCACCCACCCACTGCACAAACGTATTTGAAGCACCTACTTACTTGTATGCAGGGGAACGAGTGATTCTTAGAGCAGACAGAACTTCTAGGCTCTGGGCTTTGATTCCTCTCCAGGAATCAGCAGTGCCCCCAGGTGTGTGTACTTTAGGTGGGGGACCTGGGACTCTCCAGGTGACATCCTGCCTTGTCTCCTCTAGATACTCATCCTTTCGGCCCGCCTGTGAAAAGGATGAACAAGTGAAGAAGTAAGTGGGCTTTGTAACGAGAGAAGTGTTTCCTGGGCTGTCCAGAGCGGGGTCATGTGGGTTCTAAGGGTAAGGGATGGCCTGCCGATGCTTGGGTCTCACCCTCCTGGTCTCTACTACCATCCTTGGGTCTAAGCATTGCCTGGAGGGTGAGAAGAACTGCCCGGGCAGGGTCCCTGCAAGGGGGGATATGGGGGAAGCCTGTGGCCTCTGGTACCCCTGGGAGACTCTACCCTCATCTCAGCCCATGGCATGCTCCATCAGAGCCCGAGGAAGGGGTGTGTGAAGCTCCCTGCTCACACAGACCTCACAAGGACTGGATCTCTTCCACTTTGCGGTCTCACATGCTCAGAGCCCTCTCAGGGAGGGGTGGCAAATAAAAGTCCAGACCACTGACTGGGCTGTCTGTCCCTTTCTGCCAGCACCCTGTGTACCCTCCTGGAACTCTGGTTGGACAAGTTCCCTGAGGATTTTTGCAAGATCGAACACCTGCCCCTTCTGCAGAGGCTGAAGTCCTACTTGATTGTGAATCTGCCGTACTCAGACCTTCTGGTCCGCGTCCACAATGTCGAGATGCAGTTGCTGGCACAGATGGCCAGCAAGGAGGAGGCCAAGGAGGAGGAGGAGGAGGAAGCCTCAGGGTAGGTGCTTGGCAGCCTGTGAGGAGGGCTCAGGACCTGGAGTGCTCTGTGGATCCAGGAGAGGCTCCTCTTTGCAGGAGCTGTCGCTGGACCCTAAACCAGGCACGGGTCCTTTTGTAGGATAAGGGTCCGGAGTCCTGGCAGACATGGTCTCCTCTGTGTTTGGATAGGCTGATTCCGGCCATGTTGTCTCTTCCTGTAGCTCCATGGCCACTGCCCCTACTAGAGACGCCTTCGCCAGCAGCACATCTGCCTCCATCCTCAGACCCGGAGAACCGCACCTCTGCAGATCCAGAGGTCCCAGTCTGGTACCCAGTAATGAGGTCGACTGCTCTCGCCCCCAAAGCCGCCGGGGCACTGGACGCAGACAGGACACAACCAACAGAAGGTCGTGTGAGGCGTGTGCAACTAGAGCCCGCTGTGGCAGCTTCAGTAGGATCATCACAACAACCTTTTAAATCTTTCGATGTTGCATGTCTGTCATTATAGGACTGCAGACATCACAGGTTCTCTTGTTCTCCCATACAAGGACTCCCAGCAGCATCCCCAGCCCCACAGCCAGACCCACCCTCCCTCCCCTGGCCAGTAGCCTTTTTGCTATTTGGATTTATTTCAAGTTGTGTTATTTTAGTTTGAGTATTGGATTTTAATAAATTGTTCTTGTTTGTTTTTCATTGTCTAACTCGTGGTTATGCCATCCACTCAGCATGCGTGTAGTGGGCTTAGGGGAAAGGCTCCCAGGGCGAGGCTACATGGAGAGACACCATTCTGGAGAAAGGGAGACAAAAGCCCCAGCCTTGACAGAGACCAGCTGAATTCCGAGAGTGGGACTACAAGTACACAGAGTTGTGGCTGGCTGCCATTGGCAGGGTCCTGACAGCCAGGGTCATGTGTTTAGAGGTCAGGCCGACCAGGTGACCTTCAAAGGGGTTTCTGCTTGAGGTGTAGGCTCCTGTAGCTGGATAGCAGTACCGTGTCAGGGGCCGATGAGGACAAACTCTAATGTCGTGCATGAGATCCCTGTCTGCTATGAGCACAGGGCCAGGTACACTTACCCTTTCTGAGGAGAGGATGTGGGGGGTGGTGTTAGAAATGAGGTTAGGGTGATGGGGAGCGGGACGGAAGGGAGAGGAGAAACTGTAATTGATGTGCAAAATAAATGAAACAAAAAGATGAATTAAAAAAATGAAAACCAAAAATAAAATAAAATAAAATAAATCCCAAAACCCATTAATCGCAGTACCCTGGATCTGACTCTTCTACTGGTATTCTCACCCGCTGTGTCCTTGTCCTCCAAATGGGGGCAGTGGTGAGAGTCAGCAGCCTTTGGGAAAGTTGGGAAGTAGGGAGGAGCTGCTGAAGGCTCCAGGCCTTTGGAAGTGATCTCTCTCTCTCTCTCTCTCTCCTCTCTCTCTCTCTCTCTTTCTCTCTCTCTCTCTCTCTGGTCTTTCCCTGCACTGTTTTGCTTGCTGAAAAAATATCCAGCATGGAGGAGGTGACCTTAGTGGTGCCTAGGTACATAGAGCTGCAGGAGCCTGTACCAGAAACCATCAAACCATAGCCAAATGGAGGACAGGGAGAAGAAACACTATGGCACTCCATGTCAACAGAGCACAGGATTTTAATTAACTCTACAAATGTCCCACCTCGGGTTGAGGTGG